>NC_092818.1:103669212-103921712 GCF_023375885.2 Dermacentor andersoni
AATGGGGAGGAGGTGGCACATCGCCTTCATTAACGGGAGCGCGTTCATGGCATTCCAAGGTCTACAAATGATATGATGCTTTTGAATTCGCACACGTAAGCAGTCTTATACCCGCTGCGGTGGCCGCATATCAGTGGGGGCGAAATGCGAAAACGCACGTGTCCCGTGTATTGGGGGCCCGTTAAAGACCCACAGGTGGTGTAGATTTCAGAAGTCTCCCACTACAACGTGCCTCATAATCATTTCGTGTTTTGGCAAGTAAAACCACCAAATTTAGTAAGCAGTCGTAAGTGTATCTGTCGAACTTTTTCTTGTTTTTCTTCTTTTCTTTTCTTTTTGGCCTTTATTCGGCAGGTCATGCTCCGGCATCAAGGGCCCATCGCGACAATTTTTTTTTATTATTGAACGTCGTTGTATTTCTGGTTATACCCACTCCCTACATTCGCGGAGGCTCCTGCGGAAAAAAAAAACTTTCGAGGCTTCAGATTTAGTCCTATTTCCAAGAAAAAAAATTTTTATTTGTTTTTCGATACGCGTTTGTAGCGCAACCCTACCTTCTTTTACGTATTCTCATTCTCGCAGCGAGTTCTTTCACGTACACTCAGTGAGCCGTGACCGAAAGGGGCACACGGCTTATTCCTACGCTCATACTTCCTCAGCCATTTCCTCGGCAACGCGATTCCCATTCCAGCACAACTCCTCACGCATGTGAGGTTGCTGAACGAGGTGCGATAGGAGTGTGCAATAAGCATGCGACATCCTTGGAATACAAATGTTTTGTAGAGCCCTAGTCGAGGGCGTCCTTTGCCAGACGCGGCCAATGCGTCTGCCTTTGCTGCAAGTCACACTGCTGTGCTTGGCTTAGTGTAGTAATAATCAGCTTTCGTGCTATCTTTGTTTTTATTCGCAGTCGTGTACTTAAGTATTATTGAGAGTCTACTGAAACATCGTTGTACAACGTAGAAAATATACACTAATATTTGATTATTGGCTGTTTAAGAAAGCAATTTCGTGGTATTATAAATTAGCCCCTGACACATCGGTGGGTTTGGGGTAGTCGGGGATATAATTGTGTCCTTGTTGTCGCGTCCGTGTTCGTTGGCGTGGTCATTGGCGTCAACGTCGCTGCTGTTGTTATCATCGACAATGTTATTGTATTATTTGAAATCAAGATTACCAAATTAATCACGGTGTTCGTCGTACGCTACGATTCCGATAGAAAGTGTTCTGAATTTATGATCAACATTTTACTACAGGGAGGCACTTGGAGATTTCGCAATGTAATTTTTAGTCATTTTGCATTCGTAAACAGTTCTTATATCTTCAACGGTATAAAATACATCAATTCCTCTAATACACGCCGAACGCTGGAGTCCGTCTGAGACTTGAGAACCAAAATGAATCTTTCGCACGTTCTTTTATTCCTTTTTTAATTGTTTGAACGTCGAAACGAAAATTTTATAAATTATATCAAGTACGCTGGAGAAACATTGACTTGCTATATAAAATATGCTACCGTAAGATGCAACGATAACTTTGGTTACCCAAAATTTCTTTTTCCGTTTTATGCCAATGTAACGAGCAACTGGTTTTCTTTTTGTGTTTCCCCCATCATATGCTGCTGTTGGCCTAGTTAGGTGAATAATTAAACTAAATTGCTCGGTTCAACGATGTCCATCTGCCCAGTGGGTTACGAACCACGTCACAGTGATGGACTCCGGGGTAACTTTGACCTTCTGGAATTCTTTACGGCGACATAAAGTGCGGCACACGAGCGCTTTTCCGCTTTCCCGTGATCGTAATGCTGCTGTCCCAGCTGGGAAATGAACCCGCTCTAGGGCGCTCAGCAACACAATGCTATAGTCACTGAACCTCCTTTGCGATCAGGCGACTTAACTGTTGTCTTTACGCCACGAATCGTGATGATCATGCATTCTCATATAAATAAACACAAAACAACATCAGGTAACACAAACTGCACCATACAATTCTCAAGCAAATAATCTGATCGCAGTCGACAATGAAGGCACACAGGCCTCTTACACCGTTTAAGGCCTGAAATAGCGTCGTTCTAAAAGGACGCCAGCCCTTAGCACCGATAACATGTCGGTTCTCCTTTATGTACTTATCTACTGCTCCTAACAACATAAAAACAGCTGCACAAGGCATAGGCTTGAGTGAAATTCACGGCAAATTTCCTAGACTTAAACAGTTAAAAAATTGATCCTTGGTTGAGCGGACCCAGTCTTGAGGTGCAAGCGTCGAAAGTCCTCGAAACTTCGTGAAACGAATAAAATAACGAAGGAACACGAGGAACCCCAACTTCCGCTGCAGCTTCCTTCCTGTCAAGCCCGTCAAGTTTATTTGGCTCGAGGCAGTTTGTCGCCATAATAGAACCTGAAAGGAAATGTGGGGTCAGTTCAGAAAATAAACAACATTGCTAGGTGCCTTCAAAAGCAACAGATGGAAGTGAAGCAAAAAAAGAAAAGAAGGAGACAGGAAGCGGAGGTGACCGGGACATTTCCTGTTGCAGTAAAAATAAGAACCTTTTTGCCATAGCAGACTGAGTAGTAGTAACATCATAACCGATTTGGTGCAAATACTGTGGCAGCGAATAGTTTTCCGTAATATACATGGGTAACGTCGAAATGGGTATTTCATAAATTATACCAAAGGCCCTGTGACTTTCGTTGGCGTTACCACTGACTTAGGCCACGGTGATTGAATAAGAAGCTCATAATATGGGACTTCATCTATTCTCAGGAGCTAAGGCTAATAATCGTGGCCGCATCGTCATTCTGGAGACGCTGCCACTCAGTACAGAATTATTCTGCAATCTTGCTTATATCTTCACAGTTGCTGACGAGACTCCGCTGTTTACCTTTGATTCCAGGCATTTCTTTTCTGGCAATACCAAGCCTTTTTTTGTTTACTTAGTACTACAGGGCGCAAATCTATCTAGAACTCGCACAGAAGCAGAATAGGTTGAGGGTGAGGGAAGTTGCACCAAATGAGGAAACTTGATTGACGGTTTGAAGCAGCGATAAAAAGGTTGTGACTCGGATTGCAACGCCTCAGACCTCAACGTCTCTTTCGCTTTGCATGAGCCGCGCAACAGGACACACTCTGGAAGAGAGTGAAAAAACTACCCGAGTGCTTTTAGCGTACCTTATACAATCACCGCACTTAACTGAAAACTATGAGATTTCCACGTGCCCTAAGCAATGTCCATCCAGCCTGTGAGACGGGAGCCAAAAACAGCCGTTGTCACTCGGGGCTCGTTGAAAAGCCCGTCTGATGTAATTCCTTGGCACTTGACGAGGGTGATTTCGAGCGGAATCTTTTTCAGTCGCTGGAGGGCCAGAGTTGGTTTACCGCGGCTTATAGCCAATGGCATGAACTAGACATTTTGACATCTCATTTTTGCTCACCAGCTTTCCCCTGGATAAATTATAACGCGACGACTCAATTAGCTCCCCACCGATTGACTACCAAAGAAGGCATGGAGAGGACACGCAGATAGAGGTGTTTCAACTCAAAGTATGAATCGTGCCGCTCACATTCTGCGAGTTCAGGCGCTGGTGAGAGCTGCGTTTATTTTGCCACTTTTTAGTGCAACCACGTAGCAGACTGTAGCGACGTGCAAAGCACTGGACTATTTCCTCTAAGCACCTGGGTGCAATGTGTTAAAGAGCACATGTCCGAATACAGTGAACTATAAACGCTGAAATAAAGCCGTCTATTGGCCCAGCCATGGCCTCAAGCAATAGCGCACAAAACCGTTTCATCATTGCGCTAAACCGCAGAAGGTGCATCTTGCTATAAATTTTCTCCTTAATTGCGCCGCAGCAGCAAGATGAATTTTTCGGTAACACGAGAATCGCCCCGACCTTACAGGACGCCCACAAGCCTGGCTGGTAGTTTGTTTATACAGTTAGCAATATTGTCAGGGTGCCGTTTAAAAACTCAAGAAAATATGCATAGTAATCAGGAGTGTTTCGCTCAAAAAAGATATGCATGTGTTTCTGGAAACCTTTTGAAATAGACTTCCTTTGCCCCCTCGGATGTTGGCAAACACTTATGAGATTCTATAAATTTCATGTTATGAAGATAAAACTTTCAGTGCAACTCAGTGGCAATGGGAGGATGTCGTAATGGGAGGTTCCAGGTTCGTTTGGACCACCCAGAATATTTGACGTGCTTCTAAATTGGCGTAAACTATAGTTATTTCATTTCGCCTGAACGCAATAAATCCGGTGCGGCCGCGAATCAAGACGTGATCTCCTCTTTAGAAGCAAAACGCCACAGCCACAGAACGACCACTGAGTTCCAGGAAAGTGCTCTTCACAGATATGAAGGAGATTAAATGAAAAAAAAGAACAGCTATAGAAGGAATGCAGAAAGAGCTACAGTCTCGCAGACTTATCGAAGCCATCATGCGGCCAACGAGGTTCACGACGTCTGTTTGAGTATGAGGGACATGGATCACTGCTGCCATATGGAAATGAACAACAATACCCTCATAGTGCGAATGAAGTCGACAGTGTTGGTGTCAAGAGCAAGGACAAACTTGCAGCGTCTACTCAGCGCGGATTCGTTGAACAGTCCCGGGCCGCCAGGTCAACGCCAACTCGGCCTTCCGCTAGACACACTGATTACTTCCCGCAGTTGTTTCCACACTGACGATTCCTTCATTACGCCGGCAGCTTTACTCCTCTTGCCGGGCTCGCTCTCATCTCTAGCGCTGAGCTCCTCTTTTTCCAATACCTAAGCATGGGCGATACAGCCGAACACCGAGCGCCTGGCGTTATGACAGAGGCTCGTTGTACCTTAAAGAATGACGCCATGTTTTGGGCTATCGCAATGTTTAAGGATAGATATCATGGTTTAGTGAGCAGATACGCTTCGCAAGTGCCACAAGACCCAATAACGTTGCCCTTCGTACCTCTAGAACCCTTCTCCCTCTCTAAGGATTGTGGATTGTGGTGCTGATATGGGAACCGCGGTTCTTGCAGACGTACATCGCGAGTCGTCCACACAGCGTGGCCACGACGATGACGAAGACGATGTTGGATGTTTTTCGAGAGAAGAACAGAAATAAATTTTATGCCCCGAGAAAAGCGCCACATGTGTAAATACATGTGTAAATAGACATGTGTAAGGCTTCTAAGGCCCTTGTGTCAGAGTGGAGCACACCTATTCTAGGGGATAGGCTAAGAGAGGGCGCCTGCTCTGTGGCACATACCCGGTAGCTCAAGAGTAGCGTAGGCCAAATATAAGAAAGAAATTGAAAAAAAATTAACCGACGACTACGATACTCCCTAACGCGAAATTTGAGCGCAGTTCTATACGTGTTTTCATTTCGTGATATATTGGCTGGCGCGGACAATCTATCTCGTGCGGTACCGTGCAAACGGAGAGATGCGTGGCGCGACTGCCTCGCTAATCAGGAGATCGCGAGATGAAGTGCGTGGCTGACGCGTGGGCGTGACTCACAGTGACCACCGCAGACAGGCTTCCCAGACGACGCGCGCCACTGTGGCGCCATTTCGTAGCAATCGTCGCCGCAGAGTCTGTTTCTTGCGCCGCACAACCCTTTTCTGCTCACGCTTTCGTCACAGCCTCGTCCTCTGCTTTCTGCATCATGGTTCCGCTGCACCCTCCTCCTCCACTTCCCTCCTCCCGCTTTCTTCGCTATCGCCGTCTTTCATCGGCCGCTCTGCTTTCACACGTGCTCTTTCATCCTTGGCTGTGCTTGTTTGTTCGGTTATGCCGACGCCCACCCTCGCTACAGGAACGGACGCCTGAGAGCTGCGCTCTAAAAAAATAAAGGGTCAACAAATTGCCCGCGCTAAAGAAGACCAGGTCGAGGCACCTGGCGGTTGAAATCAATACCGTGCAGAATCACAATCAATGCGCACAATTCCTACACAATCAGTAGTGCTGTGAAGACCCCTGCTATTATTCACATCTTAAAGGGACCGGTCGTGTGATTATTACGTTTACCAACTACGGCAGTGGGCTGAATTTCACATATGAGAAGCCTGATGACAACAATGACCCGTTTTTAGGCTTATGCCCATTTTCATGGCGAACGCGTTTGATGAATTTAATGTACAATCCGCGGTGTGCGAAAGTTCTGGTGCCTCTCGGTGGGGCGCAATCATAAACAGTCAAGAGAGGGGTCGCCAGGACTTGCCTCAGGGCTTCGTTAAAGAAATCCTGCTCGCATCTATTGCATTTGAGCTTTTCTTCCCAAGTCTCCCGTCTGATGGATGCGTTCTGGCTAATCACCGTTAATGGTAACCAAGAGATTCATCACGAAATAAAGTACTCACCACTACAAAGCAAGAGGAATGATGAGAAGCGAGTGCACGTAATTCAATACAATCACGGAATCTCTTACGACATCAAAAAATGCAGACAAGAGGTGTTGATTGAAAACATCTTTATTTGCTGAATATTCTAGAACTCATGGGTGGGCCGCCTAGTCCGGTAGTCCATTGGTTAATGCTGCTGCGCTGGCCCTCCCCACCAGCCAGTGCTGACGGTCAGAATCATCGCTGAGCAGAATAGCCTCCCACTGCTCTTCTGAGGGACTTGGAATGGGGTCAACTGTAGGATTAAACTGGCATGCCCACACCATCTGGTAGAGGTTAGCTACCTCTCCACAGTGTGGGCATTGTGGAGAGTATAGTGTAGGGTAATTTCAGTGTAGTGTTTGGTTTCCCGATGAAGCTGTCAAAGGCTTATTTCATAAAGAACAAGAAGTCCACACAGCTGCGCAAAGGAGCACATGAACAAAATAATCAATTACAAATTTGTGGATTTGTACGAAATCCCGCGCAATTGCGGAGCGCAAAGCATCGGCCAAGCAGGCAGAAGTTTAACCGAGAGGACAAGGGATGAAAGGTTAAATGCACGCAAAAAGCCTGGAGAGCACTTGGGTCATCATAGTCTGAGATTCGGTTGCGAACTCGATGTTTTTGGGAAGCATATTTTTTTAAAGCCGCCAATGACGAATTCGAAAGCGAGATTATCGAGGAATTCTTTATTAGCAAAGCTGAACGCACCTTTGTCAGTGAGCTACCGATTTTTCTCTGAAAAGACGAGATGGCTTTCCCAGAAGGTCGTGTATGAGTGGGAGATAAGTTTATACTCTTTATAGCTGTATTTAGTGGTTGGGTTTCGTTTGCGTACTTTTTTAAAACGCCCTTTTCACTCCCTGATTGACTGAGTACTTGTATCCTCTATTATTAGCCTAATTTTTGTGTGCGGAAATGACGCTCTATCATCCGCGAATTTCACCATTCCTTATGTATTTGTTTATTTTTCCACCGTCCTTAAAGTGCGTGATCGTTTCAGCTTGTTGCATACTGGTTGGTTTATTTCAGTATTCGGGCTTGATTGCTGCTCTCAGCTTCATCCCATACAACCTTCCCATTTCGTGTTAGCGCCCCTTCAGTTTGTTCGTCTTCAAGGCATCTTTGTGGATCCTGTCGTCTTGTTCCCTTTTAGGGATTTGCAACCATTTATTTCATGGTTCGTTTACTTGGCTTCACGTGTAGTGCGGCTCTTGTATTCATGAAAGCATGTCAGAACTGCTAACCGGTGACAGCCTTCTGCTACTGATAGGGAATTGTATCAGATATGGCATGGTTGTCGATTGGGAGTGTCACGTGATTTCTTTTGTACACGAACATGCGTGGCATTACACTCAAGGAGAAGTGCATATCTTCTTAAAAGCACTGAGATGGCATTTATGGAACATAATTTTCCGTATAAATATGTAGCTACCGCATCTGCTACAATGCCAGGTGGCATCCGTCGGTCGTTCTTTCTTTCGCGCTCCACAAATATTTCAATTGGTAGCATAGTGACGGTACGGTGTGTAAGTGCTCTTTTTCGTTCTCTTCTCGCATTGTTTAAGCTTCTCCTATGTAGTACTTATCCAGGAAAGTTTGCATGTACAGCTTCAGCAGAGCAAGCGCACGTTGACTGTCTTATTTCGTCATCATTCCTCGTCCTCCTTTACATTCCTTTCTCTACCTTTCACCCAAGTGTTGAGTAGAATGATGACCATAGGGATGCCCCTTAAGCGAACTATCTCTGGCTTATCAAAGCGAACTTTTCTTAGCCTAACACATTATGGTTGCGCGTACGTCCGTCGGTCGGTCAGCATCTCGCGATGTATATTCTTAGATATGTATTAGCACATGCGTTCATGACCAGCCAATGTTGACCGTCATTGCATTGCTAGTGAGCTCACGTCTGTGCTGCGCAACCGAACGACAAATCACGACCTAGAACAAGCACATATAATGCGGCATCGCCGGTATGTCTTAAGTACACAGACATGTCAATGGAACAGTGCAACATATTGAGCGGTTTATTCGTTTTTCTTCACTTGGGCTAAACCATTCTTTAAAAAAATGTGCATGCGCAATCGGACGTCAGAATTTTGTCACGCGAAATATGAAACAAAAGTGTAGTGCCACTGCACTCACTCACTTACGTCCTAATTTTTGAAACAAGCTGCTACGTACAAACCTCATAGTATAATAATGTCTTCACATAGGTTCGTCTGAAGTGTGCAGACCTATTAATGGATAGAGCATGATTTTCAGCGAAAATTACGATTTATGTATATTTATTATACTTGGTTTCCTCAATTCTTGGACTACTGGATATATGCTACTCGGTATGTGGTCTAGCGACACAAGAGAACAAAGAAGCCTTAAATGTCTTTACAAATGTTGCGCCGCTTTTTCGCTGCTTACCACTCTCCTCACCAATCTTCGGTCGGCAAACATCAAACATCCCTCCCACGCCCGTGATATTCGCGCGTCGAAGAGTCACCTTTGTGCATGTACATGAACTGCTGTTTGCATTCCTGCATACTGTGAATGCTATACTGCATAAACATAAACATTATGTAACATTAAAGTTGGTACCTGTGGATTTTCGAAACATATACATTACATTGAATTGAATTACACGTTACTTTGGAATAAAATAAAGAAATTTTAAACCATCTATGTCAGTTATCCAGCATTTAAATTACCTTTTCAGGAGAGTTTCCCTTCACACACATTACAATGTGTGTGTTGGGTCTGCTTAATTTGCACGCATCATGTGGCTCCTTGCGTGGAATTTATTTGAAACCTTTGAAGAAGGCTTCGCTCAACGTTTATTCCAATGAGCGAATTGGACCAAGCGTAATTTCTCTCATGACAAGATTTCTTGTCCGTCTTCTTCCCGAGTTTCTCAACCACAGGGAGTTGTGGCAACAAATGATTGACTGAAGTTAGCGAAGAGATTCTATAAACTAGAGTGACCGTCTCAAAAGCTGGCATAAGTCTAAAGCTAAGGGTCTGCCATTTTCTCGGTCGTCCAAAATATAGATTAGACCAGCAGTCGTAACAGGAAAAAAACACAAATTCTGTAACAGTGGGGCAAATCGTATGGGAAGCACAGAATGCTTTCGGCAGATATAGGGATAGGAGGACGGTCATGCAGCAGCAGTCGAAAGATAACTCAACGCGCAGCTAGTCGCTCACAGCGCTTAAATGAAGTCGGCGCGGCTTTGTCGTTGAATGTTTGGGCCCCAGCAATTTGGCAGGTCAGGAGTTGCAAGCGGTATTGGGTTGAGCGACAAAGTTGTAATATCGGCGTTAAACGGTTAGGTTTCTTCCACTCGGCAACTTTCCAACAGTTCAGCAGTGGGTAAACGTACCCATAAATTCAACCTTGATTACGCGGCCTGTGTACACGGGAACCTTACATAGGCCGCGGCACTTTAGCTCGTTAGCTAAAAGTGCAGCCCTCCAGAAACAAAGGTGATTTTTCGTAGACTGCAACGCCCTATCGTATCAAGCAGTCGTATGGAATAGAGACGGAGAAGTGTGTATCTTCTTCTGAGAAAGATAACGTTTTCCACTTATGGCTATTATTATTGTTATTATTATTATTTGATTTAGAAAAATATATACACGTGACAGAAAAGGAAAAGCGAGGAGCAGGCTGGCAACTGCCAGCGGAAGGTGCACAACGCCTGCCTATACTCTTCAAAAAAAGGAGGAGACAGAAACACAGAAATGGAACATGGGAAGAAGAGGAGGAAAGAGGAACGGAAAAGCCCCCCCCCCCCCCCCCCAAGATGAAAAAATCTAAGAATAAAGCACACCACACACAGAGTACAAGTCACGCAAATAAAGAATGTTAAAATAGAAGAAATAATGTCTGAGAGCTTGTCAGTTGAAAACATAGATAAGCTACAAATATGATCCTAACTTCCCTTAAAGTAAGGAGAACGCGATGAGCCTGATCGCGTCCAAAGTGAGCTAAAATGAAAAAGCTGAGGTTGTGAGGTCAACGCACATGTACACGGTGGCTGCTGTTGACAAAAGCGATTTGCGCGGTCAAACAAGACGGCGACGACCCCACACGGTTCTCCCTCCAGCTTGCGCTCCAGCATCCCGCTGTCCGGCGCAGCTCCGAAGCCCATCATCGCAGGTGACAGGGGCTCGCCAGGCTGGTCTTTCGGCGTTCGAGTATCCGGAACCTCGCTCAAGATGCTTCTGCCGGCTGTGCCACTGCAGCTTATGCCGCCGTTTCCTTTTGCGTCGGGACCATCTCTGCCCCTTTGGAGAAACACGTGGACATCGGAGGAACAGCAAGGTTTGAGATCGATAGCTAACACACACGCGCCAAGGCACACGTAGACAGGGCGAAAGGCGGTCATGCGTAAGCAGGCACAATAACGAAGGGAAGCAGCTGAAGGGCCTTGTCAAATGCCGGGGCTGAACAGGCCAGCTGAAGCCCCAAAGAAGGGACAGGACAGACAACTTGATTCAGCAACTAAGCCTGGAGCAATTTTTCTTCTATTTTTTTCTTTTTTCCTTTTGTCTCTTGAAAGCAGCAGGAGGTGCTGCTTTGCCACTATGCTGGAAGCATCGCATTTTTTTTTCCTGGAAACGTTATATTGTTGACCTTCACATAACCCCGATTCACCGTATTTACACGAATGTAAGCAGACATCCTACGTATGATGCTGCGCAGAACGATAAATCTCGAAGTGAAAGAACGCTGCTTAGTACTTAAGCCAACCAGAACAATAACGCAAACAAAGCCTTGTTTTTTATCCCAAACAACGCCAGGCGCAAATGTTTCATATGATAGCGAATGCATTGAGACTTCACAGTATTGACAAAAGCTCACTCGAGTTGTTGTTTTTGTTATTTAGTAAATCACGCGAGCACAGAAAATAGACCACTGCGTGCCGGCTATAGTATAGATATCTTACTTTGTTCCTCACTGAGGTTGTTTCGTTCAGTTCTGCCAATTTCTTCTGAAACCCACAGCATTCAAACACATCAATATTTGAGTTCTGGCGCGCGGACTTCTTGGTTAGCTACCAAGCTTTAACGACGCGTTGTTGATAGAACTAGTGAAGTTTGGTTGGCGCACTGCCTGTCTTTCAACTATAGTGGATTCACGTAGTGGTGATAATAAAAAGCATCACCAATACTTTTAATTTGCTCGTAGTGTTCGCGAATCCTGTCCTCAAATAAACTCTTCGAACGAAATTGTTATTGCTGGAACGTTTTTCATGTCATTTTAATGATATCAACTCTGCGTCAGTGAACAATTTCTTGCTTGCGGAGAAGCCTGTGACAAAATAGTGGCTAACATATCCAACTTCATCCAAATAAATGACACACTCACTTCTCGAATTTGAGCTGAAATACCGGTTTTGTCTCCGCCATTTCATAAAGAACTACGTATCGGCATGAGGTTCAGTAACCCAACGTGATGTCTCAGCGGTCATGCTGTCCTTTTGCTGAGCCCAAGACCGAGGGTACAATACCCAGCGTCACGGGCCAAACTTTAACAGATGCGAAATGCAAAAACCGTCGTGTACTTAGGCTTAAGTCGATGTTGATGGCTAAAACTGGCGCTCATCACTATGGTGTTCCTCATACTTCACTGTGCAGTTTCGAAAGGACAAGCTCCCGAATTGAATTATAGGTGTCAGTAAATATGGTATCTGAGCCGCCTTCCATGCGTAACTGCTGAGAAAATAAAGGGTGTGCTAGGGATTACTGTCCTTTATTCTGAAGAATCTCGCTCCAGTTAGTCATTCCATGCTTGTTGGTTGGTATGTTCGGTTTCTGTAGTTTCTCGATGTAGTTTCTGCTTAATCTTATTTGTAGATTCTCGTCGCGTTTGTTCTGATTTCCTTGATATAAAGAGCTTTGTGATGTCGAAAACGCTTTTAACAATGCCATCTGCGCTTGGGTCACTTCATTCATGAACCTCACAACGTAATAAGAACTTGATTTCGTGCACGAAGCAACAACACAAGTTTTATAATAATTCATTTACGCAAAACAGCGCTTATGATGTAATATTGCACAGATATTAGCCCAAGAATGCAAATAAAGCTTCATGCGCCAACTTCTCGGTAATGTGCATCATTATATACTGACTACACAAGCTTTCCACCGCCACACCATTACTCACATTATATCTTCCATGATTATGGACTATGTATTAAATAAAGCACTTTTAGATTGCGAGACGTTGAACAGAGTTACAATGCCTCCACAGCAAGTAACACTTTCTAAATAGCACAACGTTTGCTATAGGAGTTATGGGTGAGAGCACCACTGTTTAAAATAAGATTCCAGAATCTGTGTGGTCGCGGCTCAATGGTGTAACCAAACTTGTTACAAGCTAATATATATTGAAGTCAATTCTGAGCGCTTCTACCTTTCCTACACAAATTACTACAATCTGTGCGGTCGCGGTTGAATGGTGTAACCGAAATTTTTACAAACAAATGGCGACGGCCAATATATATTGAAGTCAATTCTGAGCGCTTCCACCTTTCCTACAGAAATTACTCAGGAAAAAAAGGTACACAGCCCACTCCGCCTTAACTGGAGTCTAGGCCAACCCCGCTAAAGAAAGTCTCAGCAGCTGTGGAACATAGTTGCGCATAATTCAACCAATCATGTGCAGCAACGTTGGAACTTACAACACGTGATCGATGATATCACCCACCCCAGGTCAAGGGTATAGGGTGGTCGACAAGCGCTGTTACGTGGAATCATGCACGATAATTACTATGTGCACGTGTATTTACAGGCCCAAACGCATCGAAAGATCAAAACATACAGTATGTTCAAAGTTATGTCGTACTTGTCTTCTTTAACGGAGTGTAGGCCTACACTTGTTATATAGCAGCAACTGAACAACTGTCCCTGTCAGAGGGAACCACCCAGGAATAAACCGCGCAACCATATCTGCAATAATAAAGTTCCATCCTCCTTCATCCTCTGTAACAATACGCCACGACAGCGGAAAAACAGTTCTGGAATGTCTAAACGGTACCGGCTGCTTGCAAATACCTTGAGAAGTTTATATTCAGCGCAGTCTGACTCTGCTGATCTGCGAGGTTCGAACAAATATTTGGTAATGAAACTTAAGATAAACCATCGCGCTACAAATCATAAAGAGAGAAATCAGAGGCGTAGCTGGCGTAGTCTTACTAAACAGAACTAGGACCGTCTTGATTAGAGTTTGTACGGGCGCATAGCTGTTAGTATAGCTCAAAGAAAAGAAGCAGACCCTCTAAATCTGATAGCAGGCAGTCGACGTCCTATCATAGCAAAATAATGGTTGCCGCCAGGTGGGAAACGCGGGCAAGGCTGGCGGAGGATTTGATGGTCTAATGAAAATAAGGAAGTTTTCAGCCACATGAGGCAGTTGGCTGACACGAAACTGGAGTAATTGGAGATCATTGAAAACAGACCTTAGTCCTGCAGTAGTCATCAATACAAGGAAGAAAAACGACAGAGAATTAATGATGTTGACACAAACAGTCTGTGAGGAAATCAGTGTTCAAACGGATGCTAGGCCGGATAGATACGCACCAATGCCGCAGTAAATCATGGGTGGGCTGATCAGCGGCCTAGTGCATACTATCTGTGTGTCAGAGGAACATCACCTCAACTTAGTACACGTAGCTGCCTCATTCGCCCCAGAAACGGAAGCGTCTATTCTAAGCTAGTAACTGAAGGCGCCCGAGTATGAGAAGCTGTCAAGGTCGAGCAATGTGAGCAGAAAACAAAGCCATGCCCTACATTCTGAGAACTTGGAAGTCTGCTTGGATTACCTTATCTGGCGGCCAGAGAACGAAGGATCAGGATTCAATTTCGCGCTAATCCCCACTCTTTTATTTTTCCCGGCATGCTCTGGTTCTTATATAGATGTGGCTTAAGTGCCCTACTCCAATGTTCACAGGAAAGTCTTTGCTATTTTGTTGCCGCTAATACGGCGTGCCTGTGTTGGTCAGCAGGGCTCCAAATAGCCCTACAGGGAGTTCATTGCAACCGTGGTAAACACTCTGTTTTCACACCATCTTTGCGGCGTCTGTCATAATCTTCCCCACATAATCGTCAGTGTCACTGAATTCTCGGCCCCGCTTTGCCGTGTATCTAGATTAGCCAACAAGACTAATTTTTTTCGTTAACATTCTTCCTTCTTCCTTTCTTTTCTCTTCCCACATCTATGGTAGAGTTGAACTGCAGCACTTCCTGTTGTCTAACACCCCCCCGTCCCCCCCAAGCAAAAGAAACATGAACTACGAACATATATTTACTTCCATTACGTCAGCCTGAAAGCAGTCTTTGATAACTTTTTATTCTCTTACATTCTATGTCTCATTGACGCGACAAAACGCGTTCACTGAAGGGTGTAACTACGTTTCAAGGATATGTGTTGGATTTTTCCGCTGTTGCAGCATGCGCGTACTACTGATGCCTAGAGGTGTAAACCGAACTATGCCAGCGCTCCGCATTGTGGGTAGCCATAAGAGAATAATATTCATCTAACCGACTAATTGCATAACGCGAAACTCATAAAATAAGCACATAGTCTATACGTCCTTTGTTGGCATCGATAAATAAGTAATATAAATAATGATCAATAGCCAGGCAAAGGAACAAGAATTCAGGATTGCCAGTCAGACTCTAGAGTCTGTGAAAGAGTACGTTTACCTAAGTCAATTACTCAAAGGGGACTCTGATCATGAGAATAATATTTACAGAAAAATTAAGAAGGGTTGGAGCGTATTCAGCAGACATTGTCAGATCCTGACTGGAAGCTTACCATTGTCATTAAAAAGAAAGATCAACAATCAGTGCATTCTGCGGGTGCTAACAAAGAAGCTCGAAAACAAGTTAAGAACCACGCAAGGAGCGATGGAACGAAGAATGCTTGGCGTTACGTTAACAGACTGGAAAAGAGCGGTGTAGATCTGAGAGGAAACGAGGTCAGCCGATAACCTAATTTACATGAAGAGAAAAAAAAAGAGAGCTGGGGAGGTCATGCAATGCGTAGGTTAGATAACAGGAGGACCATTAGGGTTACAGAATGGGTGCCAAGACAAGGAAAGCGCAGTCGAGGACAGCAGAAGACTAGGTGATGTGATGAAGTTAAGAAATTTGCAGGCACTAGTTGGAAGCGGTTGGTGCAGGACACGAATAATTGGAGATCGCAGGAAGAGGCCTTCGTCCTCTAGTGGACATAAAATGCTCTGATGATGCTGCTGCTGATGATTCCTGGTAAAGCAATGTACACTCTGTCGCAAAAGTTTACGGAGGGCTCGGTCAGGCAAAAAAACTGAATATATCCGCAAGCTCGAAACGCGGTCTCGTATTCATATTTCCACCCTGTTATAATACATGTGAACAACATATTGTTGTACAGTTTTACTGGCCACAGTCAGACGCTGCTTGGGAATTCCACGTTTTCTTCAATCTCGTGGTCTCTAAACTTTTTTGACCAAGCGTACAGAAGAGACAGCGGTAGAGAGCGAAGGAAGCAATAACAGGCAGGTTAACTGGGCTGTTCAGTTGCTAACCTACACAGGGGAACGAGGATAGGGGAGTGAAAGAGAGAGAGAAAGCGAATGCTACAAGTGTTGCGAGTACGGGTGTGCGAATAGTATTAGTTGAGACCGAATCCAACAAAAACTGAATATTGCCAGAATCGAATCGAATCAAATCGAATCGAATGTCGAATACTTTTCGAATAGTTTTTGTATAGTGAAAAGATATGATGAAGAGATATTTTCACAACTGATTATAAATGTATATGCATATTGTAGTACTCATTTTACAAACTTTCTGTGATTGCATTGCACACGCGATGAAACGTTGTTTCTTAAAAACACAAGTGAAGTTTTAGCAACTAATAAGTAGTTTCATCGCATACATCGGGCGGATTCCTCGAGGAGTTTTAATGAATGTGGGATAGCAGGTAACGTCTTGTTCCCTGGGCGACGTAACCTACTCCTCCGTGTAAATCGTCATGCTTTATGTGTATACTGCGCCCGCGTGGATGACATTTCCTCTATTTTTTCTTAATTTTACATCTGACTGAGCACAGTTGAGGTTTCAAAATATTGGAAAATAATTTTTAAAATATTCTTTTTTACATTACTACATTAGTAAATTATTCGAATCATGCTTCGAAAGTTTCGAATACTTGGACGTCTCTTGTGACGAACTGCGGTTAGGTTCGTTAGCTCTAGACTGGAGGAAAATAAAACAAACAAACCAAACAAAATTATAGTGACGATTGTCTGGCTCAGTATTCTTTAGCCAGGCAGTGGCAATGCAGCAGAAATAAATACGGGACGGGCGAACACCTCGCACCACCTCCTTGCGTTAATTTGCCTTTCGCACATAAAGTACAACTCGTCAGCAATGGTTTCAGTTTTGTGCAACAGGCGCGACAATTTTTGTGCAAGAGCAGACCATTAAGTTGAAATATTGCTTCGTTCAGCTGGAAATAAAGCTTTCTTATAAGCACCGAATTTCTTGACTTTGCTTTGCTTTCATTGACTGAGAATTTGATTACAATATACCGTATGGGTAACACACTTCCCTGCACGCTACAGGGGGTGTATATTAGAATCGGCTGCGCTGCTTAAGGTCATGACATGAAGGAACACTGAACCAACTGTTGAAGGAAAGGGCATATTTTGTGTTAAACACCAGTCCATTATTTCTGTGTGTTTATTTAGCTAACCCCACTCCCTTGTGCAGCAACCAACACTTCACGAAAGAAGGGGACAATTAGCGAAAATATTGCTTCAAGCTGAAGTAGTGAAAGTGATAAATCCTTGACCATGTATGTTTAGTTAATGAGATCATTCAGATCGGTTACATTGGAGGTGTGCCTCTAAATGTTCAACATCGTTCCCGAAACGCCGTCGTTGCATGTGATGTTACATCGAAGCTAGGTGCCTTAACCTATTAAGCGCTGTACAGTTAACAAATCTACAGTGAAAGCAATTGATTTCCGATACTGTTGAGTTCAAATAGGAGTGTACTCTCTCGATCATGCGTATAAGTTAAATTATATAGCGTGACAAGACTAGCGCATAACACAAAACTCTCTCTCTCTCTCTCTCTATCTCTCTCTTTTGCCGTTACGTTTTATCTACAGCCGTGTTAGAAAGCATCGGTGAGTGACTGACTCAGTGCAAGAGCAAGTGGCGAAAGTGCTGATGAATGAATTCAGCGTGCCTATCAGTATTTGCTCAGCCTAAGGCAGACGTGTGTTACAGATGCTGCAAAAGATTCACGATTGTGTCGCTGTCAGACACGCAAGAATTTCTCCCTCTACAGTGTGACCTTTTTATACCATTGTTCGGACATAAGACTTTCGGCTTATTCTCGTGTCAGGGGTGTCAGCACCGCGGCAGCCTGTTGTTCGACAATATCACATGCTGCAAAGAGAAGGAGTGATGGAAGAAAGGAGGCAAATAATCGCAAATACTCAATCACGCATCAATCGCAATAAGGCGACCACGCAAATAATCGTGGTGAAAGCTCTGAATAGCTGGAGATGCCATGTTTCATTAACTTGCACAGGAGAAACTTCCTGCACAGATTGCGCGCTGTCTCTCTCCTGCTTTCCACGAATGGGCTAGATATAGCGAGTAACTGGGGTTACAGTAAGATCTCTCGATCTCGTCTGGTTCGGTTACAGTTAGCTTCGAGTCGTCGGGTCTCCCAGCTAATAGAAATGAATGTGGAAGAGTAGAAGGATGCCCGGCGTATGCAGTGACGGCCACTCTTACTGTAAGCTTCCCCTTTGCCGCTTTGTTTCCAATTTCCTATTGCTTTGAATCCGGCGCTGCGCAAATCAAGCAGAGATGCAACTTTGTATATTTTCGCCTTTAGGTTAGCACTGCCGAGTGCGCACTTTTTGTTATATTTTTTATACCACCCTATGTTTTAGATGTTACCACCACGAGAGGTAATATTACGAGTGTATATAGTAACTATCCGTTTCGGCAACTGTTGAGTTCGGCAAAATTCGCATAACACTGTTCACAAACCTTTTGTATCACTTTACAGAATATAAGAGAATATTCAGCCTTAATTGCATGGAATTTCATCACCTAATTAGAATCTGCGAGGGGGGCTGTCCATGATGAGTGGTCGATGTTACCTGACGCATTCTACATGGGAAACGGGGCACAAGTCGCACTCCGAGTCAAGGTTATTGAGCCATACCCTGTCCGCAAAAAGGCGTCTTAAAAAAGCAATTATCATCATATAATCATGACAACCATGACGCTCATTCTTCAACAGCTGTTTAGTGACCCAGTCTGAGAAGTGCTCAGCCGCATCCTGTTCACAGCACAAATGATTACTATCATATCGTCATGAGAATAATAAAATGAGGTAAAATTTGAAAACGAGGCATTCAAATAGGCAAGGAATCGAGACTTTCCCTTTCTAAATATTGATGATACAGCAAGCTGCTCCATGACAGCACAGATGAGTGATGCACGTTAAAGCAGAGGATCATAAGGTACATATTCTGGTCGCCGCCACAGTGCACGAGACAATATATATGGTTGGCATTGACATAATCATGGCCGCCATTTTGGGGTACACGCCAGTCGAGAAGCTGCGTAAACAGGAAACGTGACAGTACGACAGGCACACCGGGCAGGACAAATCGATAACAGGGATGATGCGGCAGAAAACAACCATTGTCGAAAAGCAGAACAATGTAGCGTGATAGTATGGTGCAGTGACGTCGCGTACCGTGGCCACAATGTACACTAGCACAGTGAGAAGCTGCGTCAACTATCTGTGCCAATGAGGCCAGAAATTTCAAGTACGATCGCATACTTGCGCACATTTATTGTGTGCTGAAGCTCTCAGAACTCGCAGGACTAAAAAAAAATACATTACTATGAATGCATAACACCTACTTTGTCGAGAAATTGTCAACTAGTCTTGGAAAGATGCCATAAAAATACACAACATAGAAAACTAAAAATATAACGTGTAGTGTCGAGGCCAAGGTTTGATTTTTAGCGTTTCTTTTCGGACCTAAGACTACTACGCGCAAAGTAACCTTTATCTTTTTGGTACTCCAGAAGCGCAACTGACGAATCTAAGATTCCCTAACCATTGCTCTGTCTTTAGCGGCTCACGCCGTAAATAAACGGCCGAATCCGGGAGTGCTGCATAATTGTAGTCCACACCAGCGCACCCACAGATACGCAGGCATACGCGAGTTGCCAGTTATCTGCGAAAATGATTTATTTACTGCCTTCCGCTGCTTTAGCCAATGTGTGCAAACCTAAAATGATAGCTGTAGATTGATTCATTGAGAATACCCTTCGTGCGCTAAAATGGTCCTCCCTTTAGCGTTTCTAGCTAAAGCTCTACCGGTATCGATATCATAACATTGCTCACTTATTCACATTTTCGCTCGACCTCATTAAGATATCAAGAGCGAATAACCTTACCCTCCTTTGGATAAAAATAAGCCAGCCTATTTTTTTAGCTTCCCCCCCTTCCCCCTACCGGCTACGTGGTCACTCTCAATTTTTCACTTCATGAAAGCCGCCGGTAGACAGGGAGACAGGTGCTAGAGACAGCAGAAATTGAATAGGTGGTGAAAAGGAAGAAATACCAGAAGCATGGGAAAAAAGAAAAAAAACAGAAGGAAATAGGTGAATTAATTTAGAACAAAGTTGTTCAACCGATTAGAACAAGAAAAACGGACTGAGAGATATTACCGAGAGGCAGGAACATGGAACATTTTAGTTCTGCCCCCTTTTCAAGGATTGCTTCCTTGTCGGAATGGCGATGTTTGTTTTTCCCTTAGCCGTTTGCTCTTCCATATTTCGTCCGACATTTCTTTTTATTTTTTTCCCTTTTTTTCACTCCTAGTCCGAGTCAAGCATAACAGCCAGTGCACAAAATTTTGCCGGCCGTTTAGGCCGTAGGCGCTTTAGACAGGAGATTTCCCTGCGACACGCGAAATAAAACAAAAATGAAATCAATATGTATAAGTAACGCAACAAGAAAAAGAAGTTAACCAAGAGTGCCATGCAAGAAGATAATCTAAAACATTATTTCAAGGTGAAATAGTCTCAGACCTGCCAGCAGAGATGCCTTCCAGAACCAGGATCGTGCTGGATTCTTTAGATCGTTCGTTTTTCTTGCTATACAAAATTTATGGAAAAATGAGCCTCTTTCGGGCTACCACAGCGTCGTACTTCTTGGGAATAGCGTATTCTTTATTTTATGATAATTTATTTTATTTTATTATAATTTTTTTTTAGCAGTGAGGGCGTGTAGCTCTGCTTGAAAACGTCTTGCGGTGGGCCACATCACGCGGGTCACTCGCGGGCTTTTGAATGCACGATTTGGCTGTAATAAGTCGTTCATGTTTTCAGTCGACCGTTGTAAAACGTTGCTTCTTGATTGTAAGAACGCATCTACCGAGCACACGTTATTCATCCAATCCTGCCGCGTTATCTTTCTAAAGGCGAGATAGCAGCAAGAAATATCGCTTAGAAAAAGAGGATTCATTGGACCATTTGGCCTTAGTCTGAAGAAACGAGTGCATGAAGTCTGCAACTGGGACACTGCGAAATTGAGATCACGAATGAGGTGCTGTTTATGCAAGGAGTCTTTCCTATCCCTTTCACTCTTCTACAGGGACGCTATTAGCCCCCTTGGTGGTCGGCATTTTTTGTGTCCGTCCATGAACAAAAATTATCATTATCAGTATTGGCTCATACGCCACTGAGCAACTAAATATACCATGGTTCATCCCCCTCGTAATGCAGACGCTACAAGCACTCAGCAAAGTGGAGCGAACAGTGCATACATTCATTGGAATCACGTATATACAAGGTGCAAAACAGCGCACGTTTCAGTAAATAACAAGCTCAAAACAAGCATCCATCATCATCAGCAATGGCTCCTACCCCGGTAAGCACGGAACACTACAATGGCTCATACCCTCGTAAGCAAGCCAAAATGTAATGGCTCTCACCTCCGTAAGGCAGATGCTGCAAGCGCTCAGAAAAGTGAAGCGTTCGAACCGTCAATAAAGCAGTTGTAGTGGTGGTTTTGCAACAGCTTCGCTGGACATCCGCTTTCGCAAGGCACGGATGGCGAGTCAATCCAATTTTCATCACCCATCACAACTAGCGGCCAATACCGGTGATAAAGTAAGTGTGGCGTCCTGCCAGCCTAAGACGAAAGGTATAATTAAGTACGGAACGAAAAATAAAAAAAAACGAAATCGTTAGACGAGAAGGCTCCAGAACCGAGTAGGCAGCCCCACCAAAGATGATGCACGTTGCACTCCTTCATGTTTCGTTTTATTTGCCCGTCGTAGATCAGTATTGACTGTGACCTATTCACATGGCTGGATTTTATCTGTTCTAATTTGAATATCCGGGGTACACTTTTCGCAAGTTGCCTTTCCGTCCCTTGTGCGAGACGCCAAAATATATGCTTGTACCTGCAGCTTGTGAAACAGAAATAAAGCTTCCGTTTCAGAAAGCTGAAGCCGTGTATGTAGTATGCCACATCCAATCGACCATTGGAAAAGCGGGTGACGAAATTGTTACGTACGGAAGCGTTCACTGAAGGCTATCTCACAGGTCCCAGTGCCTAAGACGGTCGAACAGCTGTGGCCTAGGAAATCCAAGTCATAAACCCTGTTTCTTATATACTGCGCAGCTCATTTCATCAAGCACTAGTAGGAAGTTGTTTTCGTGATTTTTAGAAGTATCTGCGCGTTCCCACTCTACTTTGGCTCGAGAAAAATTGGAGGTAGAACTGTGGCTTGGCTGCAGTGGTGAGTGCGATTCACCGAGACTCAGTAGCGATCAACGAGTGAGAACATTGCTCCCAGGAACTTTCGGCGTCTACACGAAGACACAGGAGCAAATGCGTCAACTTGAGCAACTCCTCGTGGTATGGGACTCACATAGGAATGCTAATTAAGATCTAGCGCCTTCTTAGTCGAGGGGCACGACTGTGCTCCTGTCGGTGTACTTGAGGGATAATTTGAAGTCGGCGACCGTTTGTGAATACGAGGAGTAACATTGCCACATTACACTACGCCGATGGACCAGATTGTATGACATATGTCTACTAACCGTGAAATAAGGCAGCTTCAAATAAACGAGCTACATCATTACCGCACGGCTGAGTTCTTCCTCAAACGGCGTTATGAATGGCGAACACTCTCTTAAACTACGTGCAACCAGTTCTCAGGAACTCCGGAAGAGGGCCTTAGTGTTGAAGCAATGAACGACAATATTGTGGGCATCATTAAGGAGTGTGCAATAGAAGCCGGTGGTAACTCCGTTAGACAGGATATCAGTAAGCTATCGCAGGAGACGAAATATCTGATCAAGAAACGCCAATGTATGAAAGCCTCTAACCTTATAACTAGAATAGAACTGGCAGAACTTTCGAAGTTAATCAACAAGCGTAAGACAACTGACATAAGGAAGTATAATATGGATAGAATTGAACATGCTCTCAGGAACGGAGGAAACCTAAAAGCAGTGAAGAAGAAACTAAGAATTGGCAAGAATCAGATGTATGCGTTAAGAGTCAAAGCCGGCAATATCATTACTAATGTGGATGAGATAGTTCATGTGGCTGAGAAGTTCTATAGAGATTTATACAGTACCAGTGGCACCCACGACAATTATGGAAGAGAGAATAGTCTAGAGGAATTCGAAATCCCACAAGTAACGCCGGAAGAAGTAAAGAAAGTCTTGGGAGCAATGCAAAGGTGGAAAGATGAGGTAACCACCGATTTGTTGAAGGATGGTGGGCAGATTGTTCTAGAAAAACTGGCCACCCTGTATACGCAATGCCTTATGACATCTAGCGCACCGGAATCTTGGAAGAACGCTAACATAATCATAATCCATAAGAAAGGGGACGACAAGGACTTCAAAATTATGGACCGATCAGCTTACTGTCAGTTGCCTACAAACTATTTACTAAGGTAATCGCAACTAGAATCAGGAACACCTTAGACTCCTGTCAAGCAAAGGACCAGGCAGGATTCCGTAAAGGTTACTCCACAATAGACCATATTTACACTATCAATCAGGTGATAGAGAAATGTGCGGAATATAACCATCCCTTATATATAGCTTTCATTGATTACGAGAAAGCGTTTGATTCTGTCGAAACCTCAGCAGTCATGCAGGCATTATGGAAACATACTGAAAGATATCTATAGCGGCTCCACAGCCACCGTAGTCCTCCATAAAGAATGCAACAAAATCCCAATAAAGAAAGGCGTCAGGCAGGCAGATACAATCTCTCCAATGCTATTCATGGCGTGCTTACAGGAGGTATTCAGAGACCTGGATTCGGAAGAATTGGGGATAAGAGTTAATGGAGAATACCTTAGTAACTTGCGGTTCGCAGATGATATTGCCTTGCTTAGTAACTCAAGGGACCAATTGCAATGCATGCTCACTGACCTGGAGAGGGAAAGCAGAAGAGTGGGTATAAAAATTATTCTGCAGAAAACTAAAGTAATGTTTAACAGTCTCGGAAGAGAACAGCAATTTACAATAGGTAGCGAGGCAGTGGAAGTGGTAAGGGAATACATATACTTAGGGCAGGTAGTGACCGCGGATCCGTATCATGAGACGGAAATAATTAGAAGAATAAGAATGGGCTGGGGTGTGTTTGGCAGGCATTCTCAGATCATAAACAGCAGGTTGCCATTATCCCTCAAGAGAAAAGTGTATAATAGCCGTGTCTTACCAGTACTCACGTACGGGGCAGAAACCTGGAGGCTTACGAACAGGGTTCTACTTAAATTGAGGACGACGCAACGTGCTATGGAAAGAAGAATGATAGGTGTAACGTTAAGGGATAAGAAAAGAGCAGATTGGGTGAGGGAATAAACGCGGGTAAATGACATCTTAGTTGAAATCAAGAAAAAGTATCAATTCAAATCAAAAAGAATCAATTCTAGTAAGCAACTACGTTGCTTACTAGAATTGATTTTCTTTTTTTCCCCATGGCAAAAGTGTGTTATTCGAATAATTCATTTGACTAATCATAAGGGCAAGGGAATGCAACACACAAAAACACTCTTAAAACTATTGTTAAATGCAGCATTTTACGTCTTTACACTCCAGCCTGACTTCTGTCAACAACCACGAGAACTATCCATGCGGATTTTACTTGGTAAACTGCCAGTTGCAAGTCCAAATACAATCAAGTCAGAATGTAGGCGGCTATGTCATTTTCTATATCTTGCACAGGAAGAGGTCCCGGGCATGAAAATTTCTCTTTTGTGATCAAAAACTACTGTGAAGTCGACACTTCATTACTGTGGCTCATGCAGGCCTGCTTTACCGGTGAAGTTAGCCTATCCTGCCCGTTAAACAAGCACATGGCTGGCACTAATATCCTCCAAAACCAAGCATGCAAAAGTACTTTGTTTTTCTTTTCTGTGAGCAAAATGTTGGTTAAAATAGATTGCAAGCTTTCTTTCTCGTCTATGTACTATAAAATCGCAAAGCACAATATGTGCCATAAGTCTCTGGACCATGACTGGAGGATAAGTTCGGAGACGGAGGAGGTTATCTTGCACCCGTAAAATAAAAAAAAAAAAAGCCGGCAGAATTCACGCCCTGCGGGAATTGATGTTATGCGAAGCAGTGTGCGGGGAGCCTACCAAGTTAACGAAACGACCACGAGAGCACCAAGATGTGGGCGGCTAGATACACAGATAGATATTGTAAATGTGGCAAATGTTCGCCAAGAAATGCTTCGCCTTTAAAAGAAATCATTAGTGATTTAGCGGTAAACATGAGAGAAATATGTGAGCATTACGTTGCGCCTCTTTGCGGTTCCGGTCGGATTCTTGATTTAAACTGCATTCACCAGAAGGCAAAGTATCTATATGTATGTATGTATGTATGTATGTATGTATGTATGTATGTATGTATGTATGTATGTATGTATGTATGTATGTATGTATGTATGTCTATGTCTATGTCTATGTCTATACTACGTGACCGGCTATCCATGCTTCACACACGTACACTTTTTTCTACTTTGATACTCCTAATGCTACCGCATTAAACATGAACTTTTTTCGACACATATATGTTAGCTCACACTACTGCAGGTAGGTAAATTATCGGCACGCGTCCTGCTCACATGACACTACGCGAAATTTTAGTGGACGATACCTTCTCGTGCGTCGAGAAGTATCGTCGAGTCACTGCATTCATGTCGAATACAATTTCTGTGGCATCAATAGCCAATACTCATGGCTCTCCGTAATTCTACTGCCAAAGCTAAATATCTTAATGTGTCATTCGCCATGGCCACATATGCAGAACAAGGAGGAAAGCGGGGCTGAAAAATGCTAAGCGCTTAAAACTCGCGCAGTGGTCAAACACGACAAAATACATATTTTCTAGTTGTAGGAGTACATAGTTCAAAATTTACCGTGACTGCGTCTCCCGGCTTACCCTAAATATAGCCACATCTGCAAAGGAGTGGTTCATTTATGATTACATGTTTTTTTTTCTAGGAACCCAACTTCAACGTTCTTTCGCATTTCTGTCCTTCACTAAAGAGATAAATTCTTGGGCTGGTCAACACGTCAATGTTTCAACCCAAAACTAAGAATAAAAATAGAGAAGGGTTGACTCGATATTGATATTTTGTCATACATTTCCTGGATTCTGCAGCGAGAGCTCTTGCTCGCGTTTATGTTTTTATTTCGCATCAGACTCGTGTTTGTAGCAAAATTCTTGAAATCGGAGTGATGGCTACCGTTTTCGTCTCCTTTTGCGACATGTTCTAGTTAGCAAAAAAAAAAAAGTGAAGCTGCACATTAACATTGACAACCATTTATTCCTTTTGTTCTTAGCATTTTTTAAGAGACGGGGCCTAGGGAAAGTAACACCAGTTATGCATACAAAAGAATACAAAAGAGCCCATGTTACGAGTTGTGCTATACTTTTGAGTCCATAGCCAAATGAATAATTGCCTATAAATCGCCGAGTAACCCTTACCGCATCCTGTTCACGCCTACCACTGAACGCTACCCATTATTACTGCTCCATCGGTGACTTTCATCTCTAATCTCTTCGTTCATTTTTTTAAAACCAAGAACGAAACAATAGGACATTCTCTAACCTTCACATTCAGATGACATGGTACCATTTCTTTACAAAAGAAAAATCTGTTTTGATGCGAAGAGACATGGCAAGAAAAACTAAAGGCATAGCCTACTCAGCCTCATTATTTCAAAAAAAATATTTGACTCTGGTTTTGACTCGAAGGTTTTTCGGAGCAAACATTCGCTTTATTCTATGTGGCGAAAATTAACTTTGTTTGAAACACCTGGATTAGCTACAGCCGCCTTGTGTGCACACGAATTGAGTTATATAAAAAAAATGGCCGTGAGCTTTAATTTGTTTTAGTTTCCAAAACTATTGATCAGGACAATTTATATCCTAATAACTACTGTCTTATGAAGCCTGAGGCATACATAGCAATAATTTTTGGACCTTAAAAACTTCGGTGAAAGAGTGCCCGCCACAAAAGTCAGGTGTTTTAAAAGCGCAACTTACCTCACATGACAATATTAAGGGCAGAGTCCGCCTCCCGCAGGCTGTAAGTCGTTGCACTGGAGTTTTCCAGACTTGGCGATTTGCAGAAACGACAGTTTCTTCATTAATTAAGCATTAGGAAACCGGCAAATATTGTTTGTCGTATTCTAGAAGCAGTCAGTACTCTAGAATGGTTTATATGAACTGAGGCAGGCCAATCATCATAGCCAGCTTATTGTCGGTGAAGACGGCAGTGCAACTGCGAACAGTTGCCACAAACGACAGGTTTTCGGTATATATAGTTCGACGTTTATGCTAGACCGGCCGCGGTCGCTTATTGGATACGGCGTTCAGCTGCTGAGCTCGAGGTGACGGGTTGGTTGCCCGATCATGGTGGCAACATTTCAATGGAGGCAAAATGCTAGTGTCCTGCGCTTCGCGTGAGTTAGAAAAACCCATGCAGTGGGAGTCATTCCGCACCCCCGACTCACGGCGTCTTTCAACGCCACATTTTTATATTGGACGTTTAACGCGTCTACATGCTCAATCGATATCTTCTCATTTTAGATCGCTTCGTACAAACAGTACTGGGAAAATCGTCATATGCCACCTATTATTTACGAAACGCGGCCAGCCTACAACCACTAGTTCGTCCCAACCAATCGCCATCTGAATCCGAACCAAGAAATTGTGTTCATAGCCAAAACGGAAATACCAGCAAACATATTCAAAGTGCCGTGCTCTCGCTCTTGCGAATAACCTCTGCAAATACACTAGCTGACGAACGCAGTCATGGGCTACGAGGAGCTACTGCATCAAGCACGGGAATGAAGTATCTCAGATCATCCGCCCTGGTTGCTTGGTGGTGAGGGTGTTGGGCTATTAAACACGAGGTCGCGGGATGAAATATCGGCCACGGCGGCCGCATTTCTATGGGGCCGAAATGCGAAAACACCCGTGTACTTCGATTTATGCGCACGTTAAAGAACCTCTGGCGGTCCAAACTATTTCGGAGTCCACAACTAGGGCTTGTCTCATAATCAAATCGTGGTTTTGGCACGTAAAACCCCATAATTTCAGTATCTCAAATGGTAGTGTCTGGATGACGAAGTTTCATTCGAGCTAAATTGTTAGCGACAGTATTCAAGGAAGGTGTACATTTCGCCTGTGAACTATGTAGGAAGTGAACTCAAACGACGCAGAAAAATAATTCTGAAGCAGCAATGACAAACAAACGGATTAGGAAAGTTGATTTGACCTAGGTGTTTGCGGATGTGCTTGCAAGCCGTGTTGGCACGTATAATTAAGCCTTACGCTCGAAAAGGCAGAACAGACAATAAGTGCGTTCTTTATTTAAGCGCCAGTTCTGGTCCCACTCACTGGCACGTTTACAAGTACACCGGCTAGCCACCCGCGTGTAGAAGCATCGTTAGCATTAAAACCATGCGGAGCAACGCGGGCCACCTTTACGTAATTTTCTGCTTGCCGTCAACATACATTTCAGTGAATGAAACACACCGAGCAGAGATTAAGATGCGTCGAGAAGAACGTGATGCAACGCAATAAAAAAAGCCAGTAGAATGGACGGGAGGTCTAGGAGAGATGCCTTTCGAGCCGTATAACTTGTTTGGACCCAAGTTCTTTAATTTTACAGGGTAGCAAACTCGTTCGCCCGTAATCATCCACCGTATTCGGGCATATCTGTTTCTCTCTCTCTCTCTGTCTTTATTAAGAAATACCTAAACAACAGAGAAGAAATAGAACAAAAAATCAGTCGAAACGGCATAATGCGCGGAATTGGTAGGATGAAAGAGCACGCGACAAATCATCACTGTTAGCCTTTGGGGCGTCGGGAGCACCTCGGCGGAGAAGGGTCAAGATATACTCCCGCATTCCTCCTGCGCAAACAGACGTGAGGCTTTCTGCCTTTCGTCTCGTCACCGGCGCTCGGCCAAGTCGCCCGCAGGTCGGATGCAGTTGCTTCTGCGTCCTTCAGTGTTGGCGCTCCTTGTCAGGCAGACAAGCGCTTTGTTTTCCTTGCTCGCCCGAGCCGCTGGCCGGTCAGTCAATACGAGGCTCACAAGACTCAATCGAAAAATCCCTGTCGCGACTCGCCTGGCTTTGAAGACGGCAGCGAGATTGAACGGCGAGGAAAAAAAGCGCTGTCGCCTCTTGCGACGGTTGTAATTCCTCGCTCGCTGTTCCCGGTCTGGAGAATTTGACGTTCGAGTTTTTGTTTTGCAGGGTCAGTTGGGCAATTCATTGTTCTTTTCCTTCTATAGCAGTCGCTCTATTTTCCTGAACACGTAGGGAATCTTGCTTTCTGCTTCCTTCTCAGCAATTTCTTCTTTTGGATTCTTTTCTGTCTAGTACTTTTCACTGCGGACGTATCGCAAAACTGGTTTCCCCCCCCCCCCCCTATCTAACACATCATTTTTAGCGTAAGAGTGAAGCAGTGACGATGTGGCATATCTTTTCTTTTTTACTCTCACTTTCTCTCTCTCTCTCTCTCTCTCTGTCTGTTCGTTACATACGTCCTTCTAGTTTGCTTGGTTCAAGAGCCAGCCTGCTTTTGTGCGCATATATTCAGAGAAATACGTGAAACCGTGTACATTCCCTTTATCTTCGCAATATATTTCCACGACAGACTAGGATGAACCATTGGCCTAAGCATTTCATCTGATGCTGGTGCAGAAACAATATATAGATAAGAACAATGGGATAATAACAATGAATAGGAAAAACGTGTCAGATGTTGATCATTCTGGCTTCGAGCACTTCTTAATGACATGCTTGAAGGAAGCCTCTCTGTACGAGTACCAGAGTCTAAATTCCAAAATTATGCTTGATCAGACTTATAGACAAAAATGGAATTGTCTCTATGACACTGTTTTCTGTAAAATGAAGGGCAGTATAATATCTCCTTGAATAAATGTCTCGCCTGGTAGTGATGCACAAGGCTACACCTCCTTTCTTCTCTTCTTTTGTTTTTTTGTCGCTCGACTTGATTTGTTTTGCGGATTGGGGAGCTTGTAGTGCCTTCACTCAAATTTCTTTTCGCTTGCTCCTTTCTTCCTCTGGGCTGTCGTCGAGGGCGCCTCCCCTCCTGTTACAAGGTCAAATAGAAAACCCATTTGAGGAAAGTGCTAACGCCATTCTTCGGGCATGTTGGTATTACATGAGTGAAGCTTTTAGCACGCAACAATACGAGGACGAGACGTAGCAGTGTGTTTCGTGTCTACTTCTTGTCCTCGTCTTGTGCGCTAAAAGCTTCACTCTGCAAAGTGCTGTTCCCTAAAAATATTTTACAAAAAAATTAATAAAACTGGATGCGCCATCATGGAAGGCATGGTAGGAAATCAGTGGTAAGATTAACTGCACAGAAAAATATTAAATAGAAAAGAATCACCTGGTCTCCTTCCTGCCTTTACTGAATAGACGCTGTAGGACTTCTTCCGCCGATCAGGCCTCCACAATTACACCCCTTGTATGGAAGCAACATGAACTGGAAAAGGCCGCACTGTCAACCGGATGTGAGCAAACACGAACGTTGAACGTATCCAGAAATGGACAAAAATAAAATTGTTCTTGCACTGCGATGACTAATGTGAGGAATGTATAGTGCCACGCGTGTAGTTCTCTACTTTTCCCGTCAACACGAATGTTAAGTCACTATCTCTATTCGAATAAATCTATGCTCTCTCGCACTTGCGGTTCGGTACCATTAACGGAAGCAAACTGACCGTGGTACAAGCAGTGTGTACAATGCAGCAGCGTATGTTAAAAACATGTATACCGAACACGGTAGTTTTCCGATTTGGCCAATCACCGCGACCACCACCTCCATTTCCATCCAGCGATTTCAGGGACGCTCTGAACAAGGTATCACACTGCTTCTTCAATTTCGTACAGATTATTACCAACACGGCAGTCGCGAGGGCACAAGATGCCCAAATTCATGCTGGTGTAGGGATTCAACTAAAGGAACCGAGGAGATGCGGGTGCCTCGGCTGCTTTGTATGCCTTCAATAATGCTTCGGAAGCTGTGGGCGGCGGTCGTATTGCACATTTATGCTTGTCACTGGCTAGCCCGTCGACCGGAATGTGGGAGAGGGGCGTCGGTTTCTGTCCTAATAAATCTCTTCCTCGGGCAGGGAGGCCTGTGCCAGCTTATCGGCCAATTCGCCTGACGACCGAGCGCGTGACAGCGAAAAAAAAATCAACAGAAATAATAATACAAAGGAATGAATAGAGGAGTAGGGAGGAGCTAGAAGACGTTCTGAGAGGGGGCAGCTATACAGGGAAAGGGTGAAAGCGCGGCCTCGTAAAGCTCACAATGAACAGCAGCCAGGCGTTCTTTTGACTTTATTCAGCGGGGTGCGTAGACCAGAAGGCGTTGATTAAATGCCTGTCACGCTCCTCCACCTCTGGCTCCCCTCCATACCTACCGCGCGCCTTCGTTTCCAGGGCGTTCGAGGTTGAGACCCAGTGGAGCATAGACGGTCTAAAGCCGGGCCCCGCACGCGTAGGCAGCGCTACGCCTTTACGCTTCACTAACCAGCTGTCGCTAGGAGCAATACAAAACACTGCCACTAAATACATTAGCACGTGAAGTGGTGGTAGTACGCGGGGAAACCCATATTACATGGACGCCACGGGTTTAGGAAATCGCCGAAGCAGTGGTGTTAGGCGTACCCAGCCACTTTAAAGAAAGACAAGTTTGCAGAAACGATCGGAGGATACATACACACATACATACCTACATACATACATACATACATACATACATACATACATACATACATACATACACACATACATACATACATACATACATGCATACATGCATACATGCATACATACATACCTACATACATACATACATACATACATACATACATACATACATACATACATACATAATTTCCAAAAATGTAAATACTTTGGTGGGCACCATCAGCTAAAAGCAGTAGCTAACGCTCTGACTAGACTAAGGCTACATTTCAAAGCATACGTTACGACAAAGCAAGGCATCACTTTCAGGATGCTACAAGTAAGAATAAATCATAAATTACAATCATTCTCAAATTTAAGCTATAGCTCGTGGACTGGTCGACTTGCTGAGATATGCTGCTGGGTAGACTTACTCGTTTGCTCTACTGGTTCACGCTGTGAAATGCGTGAGTGCTGTGACGTTTCACTACCTACAGAATTTGCCCGCTTTATAAAACACGTTTACCCTAAATCGACCAATGTATCGTGTATGCTGCGCTGGCTTCATGTCTCTAAATTCTTATTTAAGCATGGGAAACTTAAAGCGTAGCTAATGGCAGTATTTTTGATACACTGAAGATAGTTTTGATCTCATATGACAAGTCTCACGTCATATTCGTATGTTTGCATACGACTGCGTCGTTTCTCGCACTATCACTGATGCTTCTCAGCAACAAGCCATTCAAAATGATCCTAAATCTGTTCAAGAATGGTGTGGCCATTGGCTCATGACAGTTAACCTTATTAAATGTAAATGAGTATCTTTTTCTCGCAGTCGTGACCGCTTATGTTTGCCATGCACAGTCGGTAACGCCAGTGTGGAAGCAGTCGAATCGTTTAAATACTTCGGAGTAGCCTTGCCACATGATCTAACCTGGGGTTCGCATGTCCCTAACATAGTTGCGTCTGCAAACAAAACATGCGGCTTTCTGAGACGTCATTTATGCCATGAACCTCTTCACTTAATGTTACTGGCTTACAAATCCATGAACAGGTGAGAGCTTGAATTTGCCAGTGTGATTTGGGGCCCGTATCAAATATGTCTCATAAATACCCTTGAAACACTATAGAATAGTGCGGCCCGGTTTACTAATTCTTCTTCTTCACACCGCTCCAGCGTATCGTCCCTAAAATCTGAATCAGCCCTATCCACTTTTGCCCATCGTGGCCAAATTGCCCCCATATCTAGCCCTGTTCCATAAGTTTTGTCACAGCACCTTTGACCGTCCAAGTTTTATGACTCCACCAGTCATCGCACCGGCCCATGCCCTTCATATCGCCCCAGCCACACACCCGTACTGCTTTCCGCCTCCATATTACCACGTGCAGCCTCAGATTAAAACAACCTTTCCCAAAGCAATGCCGCTATGACCTGCCCGTCAGTATATATATATTTTTGAGAATGTAATATACTGCCTGTCGCGTTAGTATTGTGCGGTTAGCATTTTTTAGCTACTTGTTTAAAACCACCCCTTATGTAATACCCCCTTGAGGGTCCTTGAGTAAGTAAAGCGAAGTGAAGTTTTCAGCTGAGGATGACTCAACAAAGCAATTTTATTTAATTATTTACAGCTCTAACTAGAATATAAACGAAATAACATTTCATTGTATTTTTTTACAAACTTCCTGAACAAGTTGTTCTAATATTATTGATGTTTGGAACTTTGTATGGGCATCACATTGTGCACTGTTATCAGTATTGCCCGAAAAAGTCACCACTTGTTTATTACTCTCTCTCTGAGATTGGCCCAGTTTTCTGGGTGAGACAGCCATCCATGCAGCCATACACGCACTGTCGGCTGAGTTCTCATGTAATCAAGCCATTTCGTGCAGTGAAGAGAAGAGCAGTCAGCTAGCTGAGTTGGCGGAAACTAGCAATAAATCAATCAATAAATACAAATTATGGCAGCGACAAAACGCTGCGAACAGAGAATACTTCCCAGTGCCTTGTTGGCGCTAAAATGAAGAAAAAAAAAGAAAGGTGGTGAAAGGGGTGACGAGGAGGAGTAAGAGGAGATGAAAAATAGCACGAAGGTTCAACATTTTATTATTCAGCACACGTTTCTATTCCCGTTCTTTTTGACGCGTGCCGAGTAAGAAGCTTAAGAAATACACCTGAATAGACGCAGAATACGGTGTGATGACCAAGAGCCCCACGTAAAGAAAAAATTAAAAATAACACAGAAGAGGGAAGAAAGGCATACGGCAACGCAGAAAGCTGAACAAGGCCTCGAGCAATGAAAGAGGAATCCTGACGAATGAGACCGAACAAGTCACCTACGTTGATATCTCCAAACCTGTTTGCCGCGAATTCTTGGAGACGTGGCTACAAAGCGCACTGTTACGCTTGCCGAAATACATTAAGAAAGAAAAGAAAGATGGAGGACCGCGTCTGCTACGAATCACAAAAGTGAACACGAGCACCGTTGACGGACCGTGTACCCAGTAGCACGGCGTCAAAAAAAAAAAAAAGAAAAAAAAAGTACAGGTAACACTGAAGAAGTGCCCACGAACACGGACGATGTCAATTGTTTCGTTTGCTCGTGTATTCGATATTTTAGAGAGTGCCTCTACTTGAGGTCGGCAGCTGTCGTGGCAGCGTGGAAGCTTCGGATCAGTTCTGTCTGTTGCTGTATATTTAGCATGTTTTACATTTCGGTCTTAGTATTAATATGCTGAACGTTCTTTGCCTACTTCAACCGTTTTCAGCATATCTATCTAATCTATCTATCTATCTATCTATCTATCTATCTATCTATCTATCTATCTATCTATCTATCTATCTATCTATCTATCTATCTATCTATCTATCTATCTATCTATCTATCTATCTATCTATCTATCTATCTATCTATCTATCTATCTATCTATCTATCTATCTATCTATCTATCTATCTATCTATCGTTTACTGGCTCGGGCCACTAAGCATATAGTTGTGGTCATGATACCGGCGTGATCGTTCCATCGTTGTCATTTAAGCCTAGCTGGCCGACTCTCGCCATGCCGTCGTCGTCACACCAACCTCGTCGCACTTTCATTGTGCATTCGCTGTCACACCGTCGGTCCGATAACATCATGGTTGTTCCATCGCCGTCATCCCAGCGTCGTCATCCGAATTCCTTCATGCCATCGTCGTCACGCCTTTCATGCCAACCCACTGTGCCAAGTTGTCTAATAGCTTAGCCCACTAGTTGTCATTCCATCACGGTCATTGCGTCATCGTCGGACAGTCATTGTCATGAATTAGTCGTCATTCCATAGCCATCATACCGTAGTCGTAAAGTTGCCGTCGTTATACTATCCCCATAATTTGAGATCGTCATCTCAATGTCGTCATGACGTCATCTTCATAGCATACTCGTCGTTCCATCCATGTCGTTCTTTCGTCGTAAATACACCACAGCCACTACGTCGTCGTCGTCGTGCACTCGTCGTCATGCCGTCATGCTCATGGCCGACCTTGGCAAGTGAGTGACATAGCAAAGCGGACCGATACCAGAGAGAGTGTATATCGCATGTAGCCGAAGGATGAGCGCTAGAGATTCCAAATAAATATGTATTCAGCTGTGTGGTACGTTGTTGCATTGCTTCAATAGTATTCGCAGTATAGGTGACAGTCATCGTGAGATGGCTTCTGCTGGAATTTTTTTCCTTCTCGATGTGGAGCAGAGAAATGATAAAACGAAGTGATAAAAATTTATCGAGTAGCTATAGCATTTTGCGTGAAGCTCGCCATACTTAGGTAACATCGTTATAAGAATGTGTAGAAGACTGGAGCCGCCAGAGGCGTAGTGCTTCCGACCTTTCCAATAAGGCCCAAATGTATTTCACCTACCTACGTGAATATCATAGGTGAAACAAAATTATGTGTTCTAGATAAGGTAGAAAGCGGAAAAAGCTGTAGTTTTGCCTATATTGTGACGCTATGAAAGCAATATACTCCAGTGTATTGCGCCACGATGGAGTCACATGGTGTCGCGTAGCAATAACTGGAGAAATAAAGCGAATCCGTACAAGCGTTGCGGGCATCCTATCTGTCTAGAAGGTTTTGCATTGCACGCATTGAATTACACGGTACATTTACCTAGGACCGTCTGGAGGCCAACAATTAGGGGAGTCGGGTCGGCAGTACTGCTGCCGCCGGCTGGGCGACGGCTTGTGTTCGGACGGAATAATCTTATTTCCTGCAGAGGTGTGCGATAGGGAGAAATAACGTGGATCCCGTCACAGAATCGTGGGCCTTTCCTTGTTAAAGGTTCTCAACCTCTGTAATGCGTGACTTATCGAGGCTAATAAGCACTACGTTCTGAGAGATAGCGAGATAATATTATTTTTGGAAAAGCAGGGAAGCCGGTCAGAGCTCGTGCGTTCTAGACCATACGTTTCATACTGCGCGCAGCGTTGAGGAAACACAAAGCGACTCTTCGCACCGTCTGCTTTCCCAGCGAAACTATAGTTTGTAAGGTATTTACACCAAAATATGCAAAACTATGTAATTTCGCTTAAAAGTGTGCCAATATTAATAGTGCATACAATAACAATTATGATTTGACGTCTCAGTTGCTTCGTGAACTATGAAGGAAGCCACTCAGAGCCAAAGCATGTTGATTTCGTTAGTTTTGTATATGCCCAAAATTTTAAATGAACCCTTTGGTTCGCCAAGAAATATCCAGTGTGAGAAAGCAACCCCATCAAAAACTTCATGCTATAGTGGACGCGTGTGCCTGTAGCGTTCAGTCACAAACACAGGCACTTCTTTTTTTCTTTTGTAGCTATTGCGACGCTACCTAAAGACATTTGTGAAACGGAGACCCTGCCTCGATGAGGATGTCGGATGCTATACCCACACTTTCGATACTCTTGTTATTTGTTTTGTGCGCCATTTATGCTTGTGAGGGTTACGTAGAGAGGCACAACGATTGTTAACCTTAATAAGGCATCACATCAAGAATGTCCCATGCTTTTAGCGGAGTTTTTGGTTGGTACGGTGTTTTCTCAGAACTTCTGGTTTGCTCGAGCGACTTTAACTGAAGTGCTGTCCGTACACGTACCTACACCTTCTCTCTCCCTTCTTTCTCTTCCCCTTCTCCCTTCCCCCAGTGTAGGGTAGCCAACCAGACTATTGACTGGTTAACATCCCTGCCTTCCTGTATTCTTCTCTCTCTCTCTCTCTCTCTCTCTCTCTCTCTCTCTTGGTTGGTACGGCGATAAAAAAAATAAAACCAAGTTCACGGTTGACTGTGAGGGCACTTTCGCGGGAACGCCTTTTATATCGCTAAACGACGTCGTTAGGCGCTGATGACAGTCCATTTGTCCTGGCTTGGAACAAGGGCTTCAAATGCCTTGCCATGTGGAAGCAGCATTTTATTTACAGGCAGTCATAAAAAGAGCAGTGGCGTCATATATAGGGGATGCCATGACGGAAGTGTACAGCCTTCGGCGAGGGCTGGTAGGATATGTAGCCATCTGCAGTAATCTTTAACTTTCGTTCCGAAAGCGCTCTGTGTTTTCTTTTTATGCCATTATTGTGTCCTCTACTGGTCACCTCAATTCATTAAAGGTTCCGTCTGATATCGAGTAAAGGTTGGTTAATCCGTACACTCACTAAATCGAAATGTAAACGGCTTCTCTACAGTGAATGCAATGTCACGAAGTGACAACGCCGAAGCTACTTCTCTGAACACAACGACGAAAGTGTTACGAGCATTCCTAGTCTAAAAGGCACTGGTGACATTTCGTTCGTGCTTTTCTTACGTTACTAGCACAGACAACAAAAATTAAATAACGTTGATTGACATAAACGTTCAGTTGAATGCATTCCTGTGTCGATGGCAACTGACGTAGATATGTCAGTGAAGAAGTGGATATGCAAACATGAGCCGTCACCGTTCCACGAAGAAGCCATGTGCATAGAGCCGAGTCCTCTTCGTAATAACGTTTCGGAATTTTAATAAGCGAGCTGCTTCACGAACCCCGATTAATAACGGCGGTTCTTCTTACTCCTAAATAAATGTTTATGCCGTTCAGCCCATGTGCAGCTTAGTGTGAGGATAGTAACGCGTGTTTTAAGCTGCTAATCAGCGGTAGCTGTGCGCGTCACAAACGCAGATGTATATGTTTGACCACTGGTGGTAGCTTAGCGCTAACTGTAGTGAAAGGTCTGGCCCTAAACAGGGCTTAAACATGACTGCTAACTACTCCGTCATTAATTATTTAGGCACTGAGGCATGTCGGCTGTCAAAACCACATTTGCTCTACTCCTGCCGTCGCCATAAAGAAAAACGTGGTCATCCGCACAGACGAGTTGTCTCGAACTTAATTTGTCGCGGCAACGCGCCATGATGTACCCACCTGGGACATCGATCGTGCGTGTAGCGATATAAAGTTGGAGTCATTACTCATTACATCTTACGGAGGAATGTGCGAGGTCGTTCGCGCAATCTGACAAAACGAGCACGTCTGTTTCTCTTTCTGAATCACGGGCGTGTTAACTCAGGAGATTGTTACATTTCCCGCAGTTTTCTTTCTCGTTGCCTCCAATTTCTTTAATGACGCCAAATACGGCGGGGTGATTGATAGACCAACCTTCCGACTAATTTGATTAATGCTTTATACGCAATTAATTTTCCTTTCGTCGCGTTAATCGTTTGAGGTCAGGTAAGCAAAATACGGAGGAGTCGGCGGTCCACTGGTTCAAAATGAAGGGCAGGAGCGACTAGACCTCAATCGTACAACAAAAATGGCGCCTGAAGTAAGACTCTTCAGACGTAACCCATCAATGTACGCTGTACTTCAGATCAATGGAGAGAAAATGCAAGCACTGCTCGACTCTCAATAGACGAAGATGTTCTCTGTTCCTTGATAACATAAAAAAGTTTCTTTGCCTCCGCATATGAGTCGCTCACTTGACGTTGAAGAAACCTGATAAGCTTGATATTTCCGCTCGCCTAGTAGAAAAGTCAACTGTTGAAATTCAAACATCACGATGTGAATCTCATGTGCAAATTCCAATGGTTTCGTTATTTTTATAAATTCACTACGCAGTTCATAAACGACATTTCGAGAGACAAATATCCAATTAATTAGGTCGAAATATTTAGTAGAAACCTAACCCTAAAATTTAATTAGCATTTGAGTCTAGTTCAAGTTGACTGTGCACCGAGATAGAAAGTCGAAGGCTGATAGGACTTCTTTCCCATTTTCACAAGCAATATCACTGCGGGTCGTCTTTCAGCGCATGCCACAGCACGCCCGCCCATCCTATCTTCCCACGCCTTAATCATCCATTTGAAGTGCAACCCGTTCTTGCATGCACTTACTTCTTGAGTCACTCTCCCCTCTTTGTCGCCTATTATCATTGGAACATGTTACCAAATGAAATTGTATCAGCTCCAAGGCTATGATGATTTTCTTGCAAAATTAAAACACTATTTTAACATGCTAACGTAGTATTTTCTTGTTCATTTGTTATAAGCATCACAGTGTTATTGCGCGCTTTTTTATTATTCTTCTTGTTTTACCCTTATTTTACTTTTTTTTTCCTCACCATATTTTGATGTTCCTCGAGCAAGGGCAGGGTTTTGTTCGAGGTTAGCACAGAGTCACTTGTACTGCATAAACTTTTCTCTGGATGTGCTTTTCATTGCTTCATGCAGTATCTGCTGGTATGTGTACCTTTTTAGCAAGCATTTTTCCATGTTTGAAGTGACCAAGGGCCCTATAACGTAAAACTATTCCAATATGTTTCTATTCCAATCTCCTGACGTCAAATTTGCGTAACCACCAACGCAAGCACCGGGCGGTCACCCGCAGGGTTGTCTGAACAGACCAATCAAACGCTCTCCTCGTTCATAGGAGGTCACTTTTGTTTGCTTGAAAAACGAATAACATTGCCTACACTGAGCGGCTTGTCGTATCTAATTGGCTGACAAGAGGCGAGGAGAACGCTTAAGTGGGGAGGGATTCGATGGGGCCGAGCCACTGCACTGAAAGTCGATAACCGAATGAAGAGGGCGGTGGCGGCGTCTACGATTGGTCGGCTTTCCCTTACTTAGCTTGCGGTGGCTGGTCGAAAATCGCGGCGGCATGCAACGGGAGCTCAAGAATGACGCTAAAACGGACCCTCAGCAAAGAAGAGTTGGCAGAATGAGGGGGTAAACGTGCCGAAAGTGCTCGAAAACGTTACACGGCCATGCAAGAAGGTTTATTATACGCAAATACACCCATGCTTTCCGGCAGGTGCGAGTAGCCAGCGTCTGAGCGATCGGCGGCAGCCATCTTTTATTCCTTTCGGAACGGGGCAGCCTGCGGCTATTCCGAAGAAAATTCAGTTTTGTTCGACATATTAATGCATCTTTATCGCGTACACGTCACTTTGACGCGGTGAGTTCTTACGGTTTTGTGACGTCGCGTGACAGGCAGGTGAAGTTGGTGCAGCCCGAAAGCTTTTTACCAATAGCCGAGGGCTAATGGCGAAAAGGGGTCGAATCAGAAATAACTGTTTTTCTTTCTTCTGTCAAATCATGCATAATCAGTGTGTACACATCATATCAGATGGGGAGGTATCGCGGTTTTCGTGACGTCGCGTGATAGACAGGTGAAGTAAGGGTGGTCGAAAAATGTTTTTGACCAATCGTGGAGGGCTGATAGCAGAATTGGAATAGAAAAGTTTGGAATAGTTTTACGTTATAGCGCCCCAAGATACGTTGATATTGTGTAACACCCATTTTAATTCCATAGGTATCTTCAACGTTTAGGACGTAAAGTTGTATTGTTCTTACCGTGATTTTTCCTGTTTCTCCGTTTGTGTTATCTTTATTTTAGCATGAATTATAGTTTTAAATGCGTATACTGTATCTATCACTAATTTCTTGTAACACCCCTATGTAATGCAGGTATGGGCCTTTAGGGTACATTAAAAAGAAAGATTAGAAAGGAATCGCCCTAATAAAGCAAGTCCAAATAAACGCCTCGATTTCTCAAAATATAGCCGTAAACAAGCAGCTAGTTTGGTCTAGCGGAGATCCAGTGAATCAAATTTAAAGTACGCTTTTCACATTAGATTTTCATCCTACAATCTATAATAAAGGGAACCGAGAAGCCATTTTCGTAAGTCACAATCACAATAAGCGAGCAGGTTATGACTATAAGGAAAGCATAGGGGTAATTACTTGTTTAATTTAGTTGAAATGTAGAAATGAAATAGATAGGTGAAAATAAAGCTCACCCACATAAGGTAGCTACAACCGTGAATCAAGGCCACGATATATATGCTCATTGGATACCAATGTTCTAAAATCTCAAGTTTCAAAGATATACTTTAATGAGCCCGATGTAGTTAAAAATGCAAGTTTTGCGAGTGCAATAAATAGTTCATATAGGCGAGTTTCAGGTTGTTATCATTGCTTTGCAAATAATTTACGTATTCGTCGCAAGTCTCATGCACTGGCTAAGGAGATTTGTAGCAGACAACACCAAAAGGTATATACCGCAGAGACTGAAGTAATTTATCGCGAATGACGCGTAAAGCCTACGGAAGACAGACTTTCTTTACGAACAGAAATAGTTTTCCGCTATATCAATATGCTATAGAAGGTAATTTCGGGGAATATTTAGGCGATTATTCAACACCACAACACGGAGATTACAATATGATATTTGTCGCCGATAAATGAAATGCAGCGATGGTCTTCCGAGCGCATGTATCTTCACCGACGGATGAATTAACGAAGATTTTATTGCATTTTTATTCATCACTTTAAGGAGTATAGTATCATTACTATATTAAAATCAACAAGTACACATAGCACTAGCGCCAATTTTAAGAAAGAAAAAAAACTTGGAACGACAACGAATCGTATAACGGTTACACTTAACATCCATCCACATTGCACGTTAGCTTTAGTAGAAAGCAGAAGTTAAAGGTGGTCGTACTTTCGGTCAGCGCTCTAGGGATATTCACAAAATATGCAATACGTACCGTACCTTTCATTGCAAATTGCACGCAAAAACGGTAACGTGAAGGAATTTGTTTAGGCAATGACTGAGGATAAAGTTCTGACTGAGAATGTGTTCAGAAATTATGCAGGTCAAGACTACTGAGGCGCACATTCCCGCCACGGGGCTCCACGCAAGACAATATGATGGGCACAAGTTCTCCAAAAATGAAGTAAACAACAAAAAGAAAGAGAGAATGAATAAGGTGTACGAAGCATTGCGCAACAGTTGACTTTCAGTTGCCTATGACAGTATAAGTCATGGAGAAAAAATTGAACCACTCCTCGAGGTTCAAAAAACTCTCCAAAGAAGGCGTGAGGGAGGAGTCGAAGAAAAAAAAATAAACATGGGTGAGCAGAGCCAGATTACACTAGTGCAGTAGAGTCCCAGATTTGTTGTTCAGTGCGCTGCTTTGCGTAACTTCCGGACGCCTAAGCCACGACGCATCGCATCGGGCTGCCGACCCGAAGCGAATTTTGCCGCACACTTATTTGACGACGCGCCTCAAGAAGCACGAGCACGAGCTAAAGCTCTGAGAAGCTCAGCCAACACTTTCTTTTTTTCGTCTGCCTCTCCGGTGGCCCGAATTGTTCTATTAGTTGCCTTACTCTTTTTTTCTCTTTTTGCTGAGCGTATCAGCGGATCTATAGGTTTCTTTTCTTCCTTTCTTTCTTCCTTTCTTGTTTCTTCAAAAGACTCCGAGGACGCACAAATCTCGCGAGAAAGTGCCACTCGGCGCATTCTACTTTCCTAGTGCTCGGTACCCAAATCCGTCTCATTTAGTCTTTCTGACGCCTTGCGCCCATGCAGTGGAGAGTGCGAATGCCGCGCTACTGGGTATCGTCACCGGCGGAGCGCAAACAGTTCGGAGCGGTGCAGCGAAGTCTTAATGCGTCAAAAAAAGACGCGTGCCTTTATGCCAACGTACCTCGATTACTGCGTCTCCAACAGGGCAAGAAAAGTACCTTTTCCTTGCACTTTCGGCAAGAAGTTATTTACCCCCTTCGGTTGACTAAGTCGAACTTCCAGAAGTTCTCAACGTGCTCGTGATGAGCGCGCATGCCTCTCTGGAGGCCCGCCTTGTATCGGGTTGTCCCGAATGCGATGGTGCAAGTCGGCACTGTGCGCTGTGCGCTCCCACCGACGAACCGACGATCCGCTGCATCTAACTCGTAAGGCTAGTGGCCACGTTATCTACGTACTGATTTATCTATTTATAACCAAATTATTTACTTACTTTTCATTTATTTAACTTACTTTGGAAATAGTTGTCATCACGTAAAAGAAAAGGTTTTTACACGTTCCCTTAAACCTGTTAAATGCAGCTTACAGCCTACCATTACAAACAGGATAGAAAGGATGAAAGAAGACGCAGGGCTGTGCCGAGTAGACCATTGTTATATTAAGCTTTATGATGTGAAAATCAACGCAAACAGACGTCGCAGAGTTGGCCGTTGGTAGCGTTTGACCACCAATCCCTGCAAACTAGGTAGACCTCCAGATAGATGCTTTGCACCTCGACGCCCACAACTATTGTTGAATAGCACTCCGGCCTTCTTCTTGCTAAGCCTTTGTTTCGTTTCGCTTTCTCATCACTCTATTCTCTCCTTCCCCACCGTAGGATGGCAAACTAGCCACTTTCCTTGTTAACATTCCTTCCTTCTCTTTCTCTTGCTTAGTCGAAGGTCACTTCCACAAGCTCCCTTCACGTTTTGAACATGCACGCGTCTACCAATATATTTTCCCCTTTCTTTTTCTGTCCGCTGTGCATCGCCTCCAAACAGATTAAGAATTAAGGAGTTGTATGTACGCTCTCCAAGCAAAACACAACTTGCCTGCGCTAGCCAATTAGGTTCGCTTAGTTGCCTGATGTCAAAATATTTCGCGTGCTTTTTCCGTACAAATAGTTCACTGTGGCACTGGTTTCAAGATGAAACCTGAGCATCTTGGCCAATTTTATGGGCAATCCCGACATCACTTCTCAGGTAAAGGTAACATTTTAGCTTGAAACTACTCTTTATTTCCCAATCAGCCTAGCATTTCTATTAGCAGAGCAATGCCAATAAGCTGTGGGCAGACTCCAACTTTGTCGGCTCACTTTCAGAAGTGAAGCGAAGGTGCAAGGCATTTCTGTGGGCGGAACGTACTTGTATTTCTTAGCTTATCACCCACTACAACTGCCTTTCGTCATCTCTTTCTCTGCACATTGTCGGCTATGAATTCCCCAGGTTTTGTTTAGCACATCGCCTCTTAACCACTAATAAGAGATGGATGTGGAATCAAAGAGATTTTTTTTCTTCTTTTCATTCTATTCGAGGAATTTGTCGCAAGCCACAAGAAGTAACAAAAGTGAACAGAAAACAGATATCAAATAAAAGCATGCAGGCCTATGTGATGGAAATATACCGCAGGAATGACTGTGTACATTTGTCTTCATTTATACAACAGGTATAGTCCTCTGGAACTTCAAACGTAAGTTTCACCTCCCTGAGCATCTTGGGACTAACATAAGTATACACCGTATGACGAATGAGCCGGGCAGATGAATTTAAGAAGACAATCTAGTGCTGTAATAGAAAGAAAAAAAAAGACGAAGAGTAGCGCACGGCTTTAGTGCATTTTCTTTCCTTTAAGCTCCACTTCGCCTGCGCACTGACTCCACACGTGTGCCAGTGTGCCTAGTAAATGGTCAGAAAGATTTTCGAGTCACTGAATCTAACTTGGTGAAGTAAAACTAACAATTCAATTTAGGCGTATCGCAGAGGAGTGCGCAAGCGGAGACCCCCATAGTAATACGTCAACGCTAGGTATTATTAATCGAGAGCTACATAAGCACGTTGTTCTGCTTTTTTTTTTAAATGTGCGCCTAAGTAACGTTGCATTTCAAAGGTCGTGAGGTGAAAGGTAAAAACAAACCAACAGGAGTCGAATTTCAAGACAGCGTGAAAGATCTACTGAAAACTCTGCCTGTACCTCGAAAAATAAACGCCTAAAGACAATCTGCAAATTGTATTTCAATATAAAAGTCTGAAAATTCTTAACGCTACTCATGGCGTTAAAGCGAGACCTAAAGTTTTGAAACAGCCCGCAAACCTATCACAAGTATATCCTGCAATACCCTCACCATTTTTGACCCTCTAAAACAAACATCGCTTCTTGTGCTACTGTTGTACTAGACAGCGTGGGCAGGCCGGCAGGCAATGAACTTTATTCAGGTCCTGCGGAGCGACTCTGAAACAGCCTGGGTATATCATATTTGTGCAACAAGAACAAAAAGAAGCTCTTATCAAACAGTCTGGTATTAGGAGCACAGAGCCCGCTATGGCATCGTATTGTATTTCGACAATTGAACGTACGGAAAGTAAACCGTTATTGATCTTTGTATAAAAATATGTGAAAAGTTAGGTGCAAAGAAAGAGTAATGTATCTGTCGATGTTTGCAAAAGCAAACTTCATAGCGCAAGAATCTCACTCAAAAATAGCTTTGCCGTTGATCTTATCTGACTTGTGTAGTAAGTAACAAAGAAGATATATATTAAACGCACATGGAGAAACTAAGACATAGTGCGTGAATAAGGAACGCCTCGTGCGACGTTTTTATTTACCACGTCGGAAATAGCTCGAGGATTGCGCGCAATCTACGAAATTGAAATTTTCGAGTAGCTCGTAAAAACAAATGTTGACCTCCGCTATCAAGCAATGGTGCTCAGGCTTCAGCAAAAGCGAACATGTAGACTTGCGACCGGCACTGTGAGTGGCAGTAAAACCAAAGCAAATAGCTCGAGTTCGAAGCGACGTTGTTTACTGCATACATTTACCATTACACCGATCTATAAATGACATTCGCTCTTATGAAGCTGCTGCTTTTATCGTGGCGTCTGTCGGCAATACTTCTGAATGAACTAAGACGATTGAGACCTATAGCTGAAATAGTTACTCGGCAATGATAACTTCGTTGGTGTCTTTTCTTCTTATTTTTGAAATGCATTCAAAATATTAAGAGCCTTCTTCCAGCGAGTTTTCTAAGATTTGGGTCATGATGTTATTAGTGAAAATTTTCGTGAGTCTCACTATATCTGCGTACGTTTTTTTTCTTGAACGGTCATATAAAAATCTCCGATTAACTTGTGCCAGCCGATCATATATGCCGTCAGTTTTCTGTGTCCTATCATGTACATTGAGTGTCCTTCAACCGTTACTCTTTAGCCGCGGGTTACTTTCCAGCACTTTACCTTTAAACTCAAAGATAAAGATGGACGCCGACAACACGCAAATAACAAAAGGCGTTTAGGCTGCCACGTGATAACGTGGTGCGCCTTGCGTTCAATCAATATTGCTTCGTTTTAATGTTATTATGCGTGCATGGCCCCCTTAGCTTGCTTTAGGTAGATAGAATTTACTTCACACTCTTTCCACACGGAATATGAACCTAGACTTGGGCGCATTGGACTGGCCACGGACATCACAGTAACGCGCAGAAGAAGAAAAGGAACCGCGGGGCTCCATTTTTGTTAATCCCGGCAATATCAAGCCAAGAAGCAATGGAATCAAGGAAAACATAGATGTAATTAGCTGTGGTCGGAACAGAAATGTAGAGGAAATGAGAAAATGAAACTAAACTAATGGCCCACTTCAATTTCCCTTCCTTGCATCTTGACTTTATATGACAGTAAAGTGCACTTACACACTTATATGTATATCCAACGTATGCTTCCACAAGACATCATTAGCGCACGGAACCTGAATTAGAGACATACCTGAACTGTATGACAAGTACAATATGGACGCTCCGTTTTTCTGCCACCATTGGTTACAACAGAGCCTGATGAGAGGACCTAGGGAACATTTATTTATACATTGATGTTTGCCCAAGGTGTCTTGTGGTCCACATTTAAAAAGATAAACGCTCATAATTTGTCGCAGTTACACTTTTTTTCATGCTGCACATACACCAAACATATTATTCCGCAAGAATAAGCTGTCGCCCTTCTCTCATCCTCCTGGTTGTTTTATCACAAATTAACTTTATGGAATATTGCAATGAATAATAAGAAAGTCATACAATAATGTTAAAGACAAGCATAATTTTTAAATAAAGCATTAGATGGCCAGTCAGCGCTGTTTGTACGTATCTCTCTCTCTTTGTCCTGCTTTCGTGCACGGCGAGTTTGTCATATTCCCGTAGTCATCCTTACATCATCTTCGAATCATCCAGTACACTCGGGATGGCTTTCCTTCCGCCAATGTATGAGTCCGTCTGGTACTTTGCCGAACTGGCTAGAAGCTTCCGACTCTCGCTAGGTCTACATAAACATTACAAACGAGTGTCTAAAAACAGCGAATTAAGCGCGCTTAATAACTGCCATATCAATCAGCATAAGAGTCGAGCCTCTTTGCCCTCAAGCAGTGATCGCTTCAGCTGTCACCGTAGTTATTTCGCTCGCCGTGATTTGTGCAGCACGAGGCGTCTCATTCATTCGGCACAATAGATATCCGGAAAAAGTGCTCTGGCTGCAATTAGCAGCAGCCTCCCACGGTTCAAAACGGCCGCCGAGTGAAAGAAAACAGCTCTCGCTTCCGATAGCTTGAGAAATTGAAAACAATGTGCGCAATTTCACTAGGTGCGACCTTTCTAACTGCATGATTCAGGCGCTTATGTTTAAGCGTTACCGCTTCCATACCGCTACCGTTACCGCTTCCAAGCGTTACGCGTCCATTCTGGCAAGATTTGTCAGGAATCACATTCCATGTTGGGGCGCCGGTGCCTACCGTACGGGACCATGAAGGTTAGAGGGACGTGTGCCATGTAATATCTCCTGCTTTGTCATCAGCGTGCTACCGCTCAGGTTCTGGTAGCATGAAATATCTGGCGCTTGGACGCGTTTTGGTTGAATACTTGACAGTCGCGGCAGCGGCGTACCAGTGGAGGGCAGCTTCATCGGCGTGAATTCTAGCGGTTAAGAAAGGCAACTTGGTTGCGCATGATGTTACTTTCGTTTTACTTACATAGCTTCGAATGACAGACGCGGGCAGTTCCTAATGCGATTAGCGTTCATTGGGAACTTAAGTTAGTTTGTGGCATGTCTACCTGATCTGTTTACAGTTCTGTTCGTCCATTGGTCCTCAGCCAGCCTCTTTCACGCCAACTTTAGTCACTGGGTAATTCACGGTCGAATGCCTATAGCCTCGGGCAGCAGTGCTTATGGGACCGGGTTCAAAACAAACCATCGAACCAACTTGGTTCACCAGGTATGCAACACAAGTTAAGTACTAACATTCATTGACCCTCTTTACCACGAAGTTGGATCGGTGGCTATATGCAACTCAGTATCTGCCCCTCTTCAATGAACCACTTTGATGCTAACTTGCATCACAACTTACGGGCTACATAGTAAGGGCCGCGTTTTAACGAACCTCTTTCGGGAAAGTTGAGTCACTGGGTAACTGCCACTGGGCATAAGTCGCTCTTATGAAACTCTTTAAACGTGCCTATACAATGGCATCTCTTCTGGGACACGTCCCACAAGAGGGACCACAAGAGAGACCAGTCGAATGGGTCAAATTTAGCGACTCAAAGGCAGCTCTTCAGAGTTTGCAGTTTGGCCTACGCCACGGGATACAAGAACAATTGGTATTGGAGATAAAAATGGCCACCATCAGACTCCAGAGATAGGACACGACATAGCATTTCAGTCAGTAGCTGCCAGGACATGCTGGTCTTACTGGTGACTTTGTCCTTGGCCTGGTCCACTCATGAGAAGAAACGAGCGATTCCGATCCCATTTTTAAGAACCGATGCTACAAGGAAACTTTTCGGGCTCGGACTATCACCCACACTTAATGGTCCATTTCTAGTGCCTCGAAATGTCGCGTGCATAAATTTGATCCTTAGTTAAAGCTGCAGGTGCCGTCAAGAACTCCAACTCTGTCAGTTTAAATATAGACTTTACTTTACCAGCAATGTATAGTTACGAAACACACGCAATGGTTGGAACAGCGTGCGTACTGTTTTGCTACGGAATAAGCGATGTTGTTTATTTTGACGAGCATTCAAACACACACACACACTTTGCGCGACTGCTTCGTTTGTTAGACGCGGTTGCGCCCACCGATAAGCCAGTATTGCTTAGCAATAAGAGTATACCAGAGACTTGTCGAGTGGTGTCGAGCGGCTGGCTACTGACGGCGCAAGCATCCGAACAAATGGTAGGCGCTGCGTTATAGACCTGTTTGTTATTTAAGCACATAGACCAAGCCTGCAGAAAAACCATGTGAGGTCTTTGTGCGTCGTTGGCCCATGCTTCTTTTAGCTTTTTTTCGTGAAAGGTGGCGACCAAATTGGCTTCTTAACCACCTTAAAAAAGCGTGTTTCAAACTTTACACGCCGCAAAAGGAATGCAAGTCGTTTTGTTTGTTCGGCCTTGTTCGGCCCGTTCTATACGACACACTAACGCGATTTACGGAAACTTTGTCCCATGAAATAGCTTTCGCATTGTTTCTATGTGATGCCCTTTGGATAATATACTTCTTTATGCAGCAAAGAGTCAAGGCCGAAGTACAAACATTATTTGTATCATGCTGGTTTACCTACCATAGCGGTCGCTGCGGTGAACCATGTCATCAGTCTCACACATGAGGCTAGGTTCGACATAGCAAAGTAAACTTACCGAGAACTTACCAGTGGATGACGCATATAGCCTGTAATGATTGACGCATAGATATTTCCAGAGCGAGAATTTGACAGCTAGAATATTTGTCCAAGCTAGAATTCATGAAGTCTAGGACGTATTCAGAATTTTTTACAACGAATCGGTCGTCAATTATTAAAGTCTTTAGCAAAAGCTCATAAGCCCGAAACTCAATTTATAGTTATCATACCTGAAGCTGAACTAAGGAGAAGTGGGTTACATTGTACCTACAAGAGCATCTTAACTATGTATAAGTGACGACCCATTTGTTGTTAAAACTTCTACAGAAGTCTTAGACTTTTTTATTTCTAGCTCTGACAAACATTTATATGCCTGTTCTATATATGTGCAAGACTTGTTTTACTCATTACCTCATGGCAGACTGCTGAGTGCAGTGGCAGTGTGCATTGACAGTAATGTTTCTGTAACGTTTCAAAGTTCCTCCTGTGTTTCTGTAGGTAATTAAAAAAATTCTATCGTTTTACTTGAAGTTTACATACACCCAATGACATGAAAGCCTTACGTTCAGACAAAAAGAATTTGCACGTTTTCAGATGCGATGCAGACGCTGGCTGTTAATGTTCTAAGGTGTCTTAAAGACATCTTCAAGCATTCGAACTGATGTGTGAGCTAGCTACTAACAGCACACCTAAATTCCTTGACGTTGAGCTGTTTTTTCACCCAGGGCATATGTGTTGGTCGTACAAACCTCGCAGCAATAAGCCGATTCTTTTCTACGCTTCCACAAGTTCCAAACTTGCCAAAAGAGGGATCGTTAATCTTTTTTTTTCTACATGCACTCAAGAAATCTTGTCCTCGTCTGATAGAAGCTAGTTTCTTTCTATCAATCCAAGCATTTGACACAAGCAGGGTATCCTTTGAACGTATAGTCTTCCATTGCGGAATCTCTGCTTAAAAAGGTGCATGTGCCGAGTGATTGCCATGTGGCCGCTTCATCTGACAGACATTAAAAGTGGGTATCATTCAGTGGCTATCATACATGACCTGTCTCATAATATCAAGAATACTGTAGGTTGTCTCAAAGTTAAAGTTGGGTTCTCCGCAGCTCAGAAGCTCATAAAACTTTGTAATTAATGAAAAGGTCGCTACGCACCGGACATGTGTAAGAAACAGCACAAAAATCGGTTCGTCACCTGGGCTAGCAACGTGGCTTACTGTATCCATCTTTATTGATTTAAACATTAGTAGGTCAAACGGGACGCTGCATAAATGAACGGCTAACCGAGCACTCAAACAATGTCAAGAAAACAGTGCACTATGGTTGAGTAGCATGTCACTGCTGTTCGTGTGCCTGTGAACCGTTCTTTGCTCAATTTACTGTTGTCAGCAGAAGCGGTGATCGACTAACACGTGATATAATTGAGGTTGAAATGATTTCGCGACTTGGCTCTGGGTGTGTCAGATAGGCTTCTGTGTGCTTGTCAGATAAGAAGTTAACCTTCCTAAGGGTGTGAATTTAGCACGTGCAGTGTCACGAGTGCCTGTTATGAACACGGGTCGCCGAAAATAAAGCTTCTTGCTAGAAGTTAGCGTTTGTATGTCATATCGTTTCGTTTGTCCTTGTGTATATCTGCGCTGCAATTCACCAATATGCTGTAACAAGCCGAAACAGCCGTATTGCTGAGGTGAGAAAGGATGGTGGCTTGATGTACGCAGTCTTCCCGCGCGCCAGTTAAACTTCACATGATGAAGAGCGCTTTAGCGGAGGGCAGCGCGTCTCCTTTTCTAGCCTGGCCGTGTCTGTCCGTGCTGTTGAGCGCATAGGCGGCTAATGTGTGGTATCGTGAAGTTAATCTGCGAATAGTGCAAAGGCTGGGCGAACCAAGATGGATGTTTCTTAACACAGGTTGTTTTTCCGAGCGCCTTGTATTGGAGGCCGAGTAATCTCAGGTTTACGAGACACGGTAAAGAGAGAGGCAGTACGAAGCGTTAGCTTCGCTCCTTCCGCTGCTGACGAAGAGCTGTGCCGGCACTCTGCCCCGCACCACTGTTGTGGCACCGAATGTTCGTAGTGACCGAGTGATATTTGCTAAAACTTTCCGTCCATGTTGGTTCTGTGTATAGTCCCTCGTCTTTCACTGCGGCATAATTCTGGTAATTTTTCATTATTTCCTGTGCATGCGTGACATCATGTTTGTTTATTTAATTGGTAGGTGAAAGTTCACTGCAACTTACACGGCCAACAAAACTACGAACTTTGCTTCATGTAGTTTTCTCATACTTTGCTATCGCTGTCAATGTTTTGCCTTTCGAGAAAAACCATGATATTTCTTTTAGTCTACCTCCTTTCATATGCTTGCTAGAATAACCAATCACTAAAGATTTTTGTCGCATTTTCAATCCCGGAACCAGGAAAAACTGTTTCTCACTGCAAAGCGGTTATTAAATAAAATTGTATTCGTCTTTTCTGTAGCTTCGTGGCCTCTATCGGGTACATGGCAGTTTTATCTTTTTTCTTTGGTATTTATGAAGGATTTAGAAGAATTCCCAGCAAGTTAGGCTCAAGAAAGACGTGTTTTCCTTAATTTCATTTTCTTTCACTCTTGCTGTATTGCCACAGGCACTCATTTTCACGCAATTGTGTTTCATTTGCACCCGTGTTTCGCGGTAGAAGTTTGCTCTTATTATGTCCTATCAACGAGGAACGCACATTTCGTGTTTTCCCTGAGTGATGGATGACTCAGATCGTCCAAGCACCAATAGAGATGCAATAAGAGTGTCTTATAATATTGCGTAAATCTGGACGAGGCACTGAAGTAACATCACCAACAGCTTACAGATAATTCTTTAGGCATAATCAGACGAATTACGAACGCGATTACCGCCATTTAATATCAACGAAGCAAGCGAAATAAAAGATGGTAGCACTTAAATGTGAGTATAGAGGCTAAAGAGTGAGATAGAGAGACAGTAAAGAAAGCTAGAGATGCTATAGGTTTCGCGATAACTCGCAAGATACGCGTTTCAACAGGGGCCCCGTAATTCTGCGCCGAATGTGAGGCTACGGACTTCTCAATTGCTTCGTATTTCCTCGTTGTTCGTTGCACTTACCCGTCTAGCAAGTGGGACGGGAATTTCCAAATAGCAATGTAACATCAATAAGGGTTGCCACTATCGGTGATAATTATGTGTATGCATAGCATATTTTTGATCCCGCAAGCAATGTTGCAAGTAACCGCATTGAAAGTAATTGAGACTTCCGCGACAATGGTGGCCGATGCTTGGACCACTTCTTCCATAGTGACGCTGTTACTGGGAACAATGAAGCCAGTACCTACCGCACTATAATTCGAAATAATCATTTGTCCCCGTCATACTACGAAGCCGACTGACATTGTACCGCATATTCGGAACGACAAAAGTGCGTCTTGATCCAACCTAAAAGGTTGTATATTGACTTTACTGCGACTCCCGAACGAACCGAACCGTTTATATGGAGTCGAGGCAGGAAAAGCCGGTGTTCAGTGCGACGTTAATTGTCACAGCTACATTGGCCTGTTACCAGGAATAGCATACGAGATTCAGTGGCTCCCGGAGGTGATTCGCAAATTGATAACTCTCGGTTCCTTTATTTGACTTCGCTGAATAAAGCAAATAGCAATAAAGCAAAAAAGAGAAGCAAATGAAGGCCCTGCCTGACCGTCATGGATAATGCGCGTTCGGTAAGCCATGCATCAAAGAAAAGTAACCAATGATAGAGAATTGCGTAGCTAGCGCTCCTCGAGCTAATATCGACGCGAATCAATTCACGCGGCTTCCGAGGGTGGCTTTGCCAGCGAATACTTGTCGGCTCGCTTTCACTGCATCGTTAGTGCATGTGCGAGCGACGACCTGATAAACGGATTACATCAACCTCAGTAACCCCCCACCCTTCATCACCTTCTCCTCCAGATACTGCACCACGCTGTTTGAGCGTTAATGAATCTGCGGTGATGTAGCCGACAACTCTAGCTGCAGCAGCGAAGCCGATGAAACAAAGGCCAGCAATATTAGCGTCCGGATGGACCATCATTGGTACACGAAGCAAAATAACGGCACACCGGCGGATAGAACTTCCTGAGATGAAGGCGCTTTTGAAAACGAGGTACGCGAAAGTACAATATGCACCAAATAATTACCCCTAATGTTGGGCCAGCCTCCTGGCAGAAGTAAGCAAGAGCTAAGGCGTAAAGACTCTTGACCATAATGAAGATCTGAGTAAGAAAAATTGGGAACGCCTTTGTTACTAGCTTCCGGTGCTATGCTTCGACATGAAAGCATGGCTTGATCCTTAGCTCCTAGGAAACTTGCAAGGCAGCCGTCTTCATATTGTTAAACGACCTCTTCTGCCGCTGATGCGAGCCTATTTGTTTGGAAGCCGGAAGCTAGGCAGCACTTTTCGCTTATTACAAGGTTCCTGTATTGTTTGCTGGTCATCATGGGAGAAATGGCTGAATGGGAGAATTCGCGTGGTGGAGTTATGCTTTCTGCTGATTTCCGACGCGCGCTGAACGTGAAACCCTCTGTAATCAGCTGTAATCGCCCAGTTAAAATGTTATAACTCCATTGTTCTTCGTTTTCATGCGCTCGCCTTTAACCTAGGTTTTACTTGCGCCATGCGGAGTTGGATGAGAAAGAGACATTTTTACTAATGTTTGCCACACACTATAACTATCCCCAAGGAACGTGATGACAGCCTTAGTATCAAATGATCACAGCAGGCTATAAGAATGATGGTTTCATTTTTCTGGTGGCTAATGAGGACAGCGTGAGTAGGAACGTTCTAAAGACACATCTTCGATTTAGCGCTATTGTAGCTTTTCTTTCTTTAAGCACATGTCTTCTCACAGACCTCCCTCGCTGAAAAGTCTCATTGTTAAAGTAATTCTTATTATTACTGACGCTTATAGCCTGCTATCCTTCTTGTTGTCATAGTAGTGGCGCTGTCGCTATTTACCAAAACAAAGTGCAGCTCCTAACAGACACCTAAGCTGATAGTTAGGAAATATCAGCAGTGAACTTCGATAATTTAGCACGCACATAAATCTAGATGCATTGGAATTATCGTGATTGCGTCGAAAAAACCATACTGACTTATATTATGCTTGCGGCCTAATTTCTAGTTATCGGATACAGCACGTCTCAAACCTTAGAAAGCATATGGTCACATCGTAAAATGAGTTGTGTTGCCTTCATCGGCCTGAGGACATCAAAGACATATTATTTGTGACATCAGTCTCCATGCGCTAATGTGCGTCAAATGTGCGTCAAACGTAAGGCTATTCGCAGGCTACAGAAAATGTATTATCCATTGGCTGCAGTTTAACATTCTGTAACGGATTTTCGACACCGCACTTCCGTGCTCGTTTCTAATAAATGATTGCCTTCCAGAATAACAACGCGATGTTTTATGTTCGTCAATAAACGTCGCAATCGGCCGTGTTCCACTAGCACGTTGGATGTCATTGGACAAATCAGCAGGCACGCGAAGGACGTCAATATACCTTGACAGCTCTGAATGCAACAAACTTGCCTCATCAATAGGAACGAAAATTCACTTCAGCAAGTGCTTGCATACACAACAAAATTGCATTCCCATCTGTTAATTTTGAGCAGAGGAACGCGTAGGGCACGGAGCATTCGCGGCGCTTGTAGTAAAAAAATGCACGGCCTTTTTGGGTGCTCCTGAAGAACTACGTAATTATTTGGCTTTGCATAATGTATCGTAACATGAAGACCAACAGATGAAGTTATGGGGCGTCATGACATACATAGCATGAAGTCCCACATAATGGCAGCAAGCTAGCGGCTCATTGCATGTTGCATTTATATACTTATGTGACCCAAAGGTTAGCTGATGGCGATTCTCCTGATGCAGTCATTTTGACAATGTCGATGGATAATTTCAGTCACCATTTAGTATTGCTCATGAGGTAGCGAGCGTTCAGGTCACCCCTTATCTTCTTGTTTCAATATGTTTTTTTCGTTGAATGAAAATATGTATACGTAAACAATCTTTCTGCAATAATCTGTGCATTTACGTCAGTCCTTTTCCTCACTAGGAAGCCACTACGAAAAGCAGTAACATTTGTTATAAAGTCCCGGTTAAAATTTAAAAAACATTTTTTGCAATTTTGCTATTGAAAAGAGACAGTCTCCACTATAATTTATAGATCATTTACAGCAAAGCGGTTAGGGCACTCACCTCTAAACCTGTGACCGTACCGCAATTGGACGCCTTCCGGCTTCTCCTTTCCAATAGCAAACGACGTGTTGAGTAAATGCGAAAAGCGCTCTTTTTGCTTTTTATATATACTATCATTCGTCATTAATGCAACGCTTTATAGCGAAACCGCGAATGACGCGTTACTGCTGGTGATAATTTACGCACGACCTTATTTTAGCCTGAAGGATGTATCCCACGGTGAAGTGAAACCCGGTTGCGCATGCTTGTTTCTTCCTGTTTTCTCGTAACAACATATAGTTCCTACCTCATCATTAATGTGTATTGCGTCGTGATAGGGATTATATGAAAGCAATGTGTCGATAATGTATTTTTGAGTGCCATAAAAATAAGTATGTGTTGCTTACTCGGCCTCTCGCCACGATGATTTTTGCTTTTCTGAACGTGCAAGGGATTTGTGGTGCCAGGAGATGCGTAAGCAGCGAAAACAATGGAAGGTAAAATGCATGAATGTCTGCCCACTTAGCTACGTGACTCTTGTAATAGTTTATCGGTAACCAAGTTCGGCTAAACACAGGAAAGGAATAATTATATTGCGCCCAAAGGGCCTTGGTGTTTTGCATTACAACGAAACTGCAGTGAGTTAAGAACAGTGGGTTTTGCTTTGCATGCTCAGAAGTAAAATTGCAGCGAGACACTTTCTTAATTCCTGTGCTAGGCACAACAATACAAAATTATGTTTACGCGGGAGAAGCTTTGGTGTATAATTAGGACTTCATGCGCAGTGGCCTGCGATTACGCGCACGTATGCGACCTTACTTGCCGTCCCCTTATGTGAACAAAGTGCGCATTAGCACACTTGAAATGTTTATTAAGATGTGCGACAGCGCGCCCCCATCAAAAATGTATAAGTCGAGCAACCATGTGTAGCTCACTACTGCTCTTAATTGTTCATATCGCATTCATATCGGGGGTAAACATTTTTAAATGCATTAGCATTGGGAGTATGGAAGTATATATATATATATATATATATATATATATATATATGTATGTATGTATGGGTGAGGGAACAAACGCAAAAGTGAGTGCCAACTCAGTTGAAATAATATATATATATATATATATATATATATATATATATATATATATATATATATATATATATATATATATATATATAGGATGCGCCGAGAGAATCCCAGCCGATTACGAGATAGCAGCGCTGTCGCGCTTACAAGCCGACGTAGAAAACATATCCGTTATACTACCACTATTCCTTTTTGTTTACTCTGTGGCTTACCAGAGATGTGAAAAAGTTATAATTAGGTTGCAAGACATCACATACTGTTTCCAAAGAAATGCTTGTATAGTTATACATACCATGAAAATGTTGCTTCCGTAAGTATTCACGTAGGTCGTTTGCTGCTCTTTGAAGAGAACCTCAATATTGACTTCGCGTACCATATGTATACTCAGGCCTTTATCCCCCCACAGGTGGCACACAGATACTGCTTCCTTTACGTATTTAATAAATGATGTGTCTTCTTCGCACTACAGCACTGCAGATGGCGTAGCGCAGCATGGTCTCATATACTACCCATTTATGTGAACAGTAATATTACACCTTTGTTCACCGCTTCAGTTTGCTATTAGGCTTCATTTTTCTTCCTTTGTGTGAGGGTGAGCTCTGAAGCGAGGTCACGGGGTACGGGTGAAGAAACCGAGGATATATGTTTCGCCACTGACGCAACTTCTGCTAACTTTCAGCCATTCTCACAGGGGGTGCATTAGTTCAAGGCCGAGCATCTGAAACCTGTGCAGCATGATACTTGTAAAAAAGACAGTTACGCGGCTGTCACTTGTGCAGCTACTGGCTATAGCCAATCAGCTGGATTGGTCCATAGAAGGCTTGCTGACCTTCATTCTGTGGAAAATCAGTACCAGATTAGGTTTTTTTGCTGAGCCACATAACCCAGACGCTTCCAACAACCAGCCTCGAAATGAAGTCAATATACGGCGCAGATCAGTGTTGGTGAAGCAAATGAGCTGATTCGCTCGCTCACACGTATATTTTATGCAGATTTTGGAAGCTGTCACCGCAGGCTTCATATTAGATAGGACGACGGGCACTTCTGGGCAACAAATAAAAGAAAAAAGATGAATAAGCATAGTACCGCGGAAATATTATTGCTATGTCTGTACGCATAAAATACAGAAGGCCCAAAAGTGGGAATGAGCGGAGATCTCCGCCCCCGTCGAGCGCTGTTGAGTCATCCTGTAGCGAAAACAGGACTGTCAGGCTATGCGACACCTTTCCCGGCCTACAGAAGAGGAAACGTAAAAGTAAATATCTGCATGCAAAAGAAATAAAGGAAATAAGCAATGCCTACGTGCGCCATATTGAGATTCGAACGCGTCGTGCTATATCGTCGCAGTTTATTAATCACACAGAACTCCAACTAGGGAAAATGTCCGCTACCATTAAGGTGATAAGCGACATGACCCGCGATTAGCTGACCCAACCGCGACATCGAAACGGCTGCTGCTAACGCAATTATTCTGATGGACCCTTCCGCATGTTTTCTTTTCGCGTTTCCGCTACCGTTTCCACAGTAATTCAAAGTAAGGCAGGGAATTATGGCAACCTTTTTTGCAGCTTCCCGTCCCTTCGATGCCTAATTGAGCAATAGAGCTCCCTAATTCATGTATGAATGTGCATTGTGTTCACGTTGCAAAGCTTGGCTGTCGGTTGTTTCTTTGGTATAATTAAAGAAAAGCAAAAGCCTTGCAAAAGTTTCAGTGCCTGCAGCAGTCGGAAAAAAAAGCACAAAACAACACCGAAGTCACGTCGGAGCTGAACTGCATATGACGCAGTTTTGTTGCGCAAGGCATAGAAAGAACGGGAACCACGGATAATAAACGACGTGAGGTTGATTTGTGGCGTCGGCAACACTTTATTCGCCTGCCTTACGCGTGGCATTTTCTGTCACGCTCCTTTACGGTTAATTACCTTCCAGTGGAACTCAGTTATCGAAAGTGAATTGCGAACGTCGCTTCAGGCCTTAGCGAGTTCTACCTCGGGTTCAAAAAACAACCTAGCTCGTTTATTTCTGCGAGCGAGCAATGCTCGCTCATTTGCTGAGGCTTTATTGCTTACTAAGCAAGGCCGTCAATAAGCAACACTTGTATTCGGCACTGACTCAGGTAGGAACATACTTTGTATGAACTTTGAAAGTTTGGTTTCCTGAAAAGATGGAGCAAGAGTTCCTAAGCGTGAGCTACGTACTGTATACGCGCTGATAAGTAACCTGCAACAGCTCGCGTTACCGAACTTGCGCAAGATCATTGGGAATCGTGTGAATTCATGTTTGTAAATAACAACTGTTCGGGAGCAGCTTGGAGTCGTTTAGGAATTTTTCTTACCAAATCAAGCCGAATAAAAGCAGATTGCGCTAGAAAAACAAATGACGACAGAACTCATGTCATGACGATGCCGATGTTAATGCGATTAGCATTCGAGCAATGTAGCGACGCACCCTGTTTCTGAGGTCATGGTTATTTAGCAACTGCAATGGACATGTTGCGATTTCGTTGATTGAGATATATGCGACATACTCCGATATCGTCCTATTTTGCATTGGCTGTGGTGGGAGCATATGCTTGCGTTCTTAAGGAGAGTGCGCTCGTAGTACATACATTGAAAAACAAGAAAGCTTCGGACGAAGGCAGCTTCCTCGGTGGCATATAGTAGGCAGATGGTAGTTTACCTCCATCGCTGGGACGCTGCTTTTGTGATCATCATCACTGACGACAAATCTCGCAGCGTGATGTTTCGTGCTTTTTACAAAATCCTTTGTGTTCCGCTGATAAGAATCCCGAAACACGATGGTATATACGAGAATTGACCCTATATACGTTGTATAAAGAAGCACGCATGCTGGTGGGCTTGCGTGAACAGTATAGCTATGTCATGATAGTTCATTTGCCTTAGTATATTTTTCTGATCATATGCTCGTGCAAACAAAGAGCCCTCGCGAAATGCATGCCAGGGTATTTTGTCTCTGTTACACACGGCAGTACGATCTACTTGTACAGTAAGAACGAGGTGTATGTAATTTCTTCCTTAGTGAAAAGAAAAAGATTATAATTGCATTTCGTAACATATTGTGCCATCGTCAAGGTATCATATCACATAGAAAATTTATTCAAGTCCGATTGGAGGATTTCTATGTCTCCCTTTACGAAATAAGCTACAAGAGGAGATGCATTTTTGTAGGAGAGCATCTCTGCAAGAGCCACCCAGGAAAAAGAACTGTAACATTTTATGCAGGTAGCATCGAAACGCTGCCAAACAGAAATTTAGCGTATTTAGGTAAGAGGTAGAGTAGTGGTTGTAGAGAACAGCTCCAAGTTACTCGCACTTTCGGCACTCATTGTACTCCATGGTGACGTTACTTCCGACAATTGCTTGCTATTTTCTTTCCTTGGTCTCTGATATGTGACGAGACACTCCAGATTTTATTTTTTGTTACTATACCTAGTCAAATTAAACTGTGTCTAAACACCGATATATATATATATATATATATATATATAATAAAAAGCCAACGAAGTCACCAGGGACAACATAGTGGTAATTACTTCGCCTGACTAATGCAATTAAAGAAATGCTAAACTTGATGGAAATTAAAGTGGTTCGAAAATCAACTATAACTAGCCGCAGCTGCCATACGAACCCACGTCTTCGCATTACGCGTGCGATGCTCTTACCAATTGAGCTACCGCGGCGCCGTTTTCTCATCCACTTTCTGGCGTATTCATGTTTTCCGGGGTATTCATGCAAAAGATAATTTGAGTATACAAGCGACGGCAAACACCATTACTTTGGTTCTGTCCAGCTACGTAGCATTCGCATATTTTTAAAGTTTGGCCCAAGTTAACTGAAACACCTACGCCTCCGTCGTCCGCCGTCAAGTTTCCCTTCAGCGACCACGCCAGCGCCCCCTAATGCCGCAATTCTGTCGGCCACCGCCACCTCCGCCAGCACGCCCAGCCGTCGCCTACCGCAGCTCCCCAAGGAAGACAGACATTTGGCGCGCCCCCGACCGCCGCCCTCTCTGCTATCACTGCGAGGAAGCCGGACATGATGTCCGGCTTCTTCAGCAAGAGGTGTGGCCGCGTGAAATGGCCAACTACCTCGCCGCCACTCAGTGGAGCCCTCGATGACCATCCCGTTCGGAGTCACACGACGCTACCTGTCGCCGCTGCGCGAACCTAGTCCTCTGGCCCAGCCCGGGCCGATCCGTCAGCACACATCCGGAAAACTAAAAGCAGCAACCGATGGAGGTGTGCTTGCTGTACGTCGAAATGCTGAAGATACCGACGACGACAACACTTCAAGAGATAGCTTGAGGACGTGTCAACGACACGCCGCCATCCCGACAAAGCCTGGAAGTCAAGAATACGTCGACGAAAGACGACCTGACAACCCCCCGTACTCAGTCACAGGTCAGCGCGACGCAGCCGTGATCCGACGCGAAGACCTAACTGCAAAGGAAGACAAAGAATCACCGACCTCGAAGTGGCTTCTCGACGGCCACGAAGATCGCGCTTGTGAACACTGGAGCCGGCTACTCCGTCATCAGTGGACTATTCGCCTCCTAGTGTAAGGAAGTCAAGACTGTATTGGACGTACGGCCTTCAAATTCAGACAGCTGGAGAATACCTGATAACGCCGACTGGAATCTGCATAGCAAAAACTTCCGTTCATGACCGGATCTGCCCTGCCACCTTCGTTATCCTCCAACAGTGTTCACGAGACATGATTCTCGGCATGGACTTCCTTAACCAACACGATGGAATTATCGACTTGAATTCGAAGTCGATAACACTATCCAGAGATCAAGCGATACGAGTCACCATGCCTTGCGCCTGGTCGAAGAACAAGGGAGAATCCCGCCTCGCTCCAGCGTTGTGATATCCGTCGGCACCGAAACACCCGCAGACGTAGAAGGCATCATCGAGCGCGACCAACGTCCACTGCTCGACCGTGAAATTTGCGTAGCAAGTGGTATAACTCGATGACAAGGAGGGAAAGCGAAAGTGGTGCTGACAAGCTTCAACCAGGAATTCAGGCACATCAACAAGAGCACGACGATCGCGCGCATCCAGGAAATTGTAGAAAGCAGCAAGGCGTTCGTCCTCTCGGGTCCTGCCTGCATCTACTGCGACGACCATAGTTCCCGAACCACGCTTCGACATAAATCCAAGTCTCCCCCCGAGTAAGCAGCAACAGCTCATACGTCTTCTCCGACGATACAAAGACTGCTTTTTGACGTCATCGAGAATTCGACGAACATCTGTTGCAAAGCATCGCATAATAACCGATGGTGGCGCTAGACCCTTCCGCCAGAGCCCTTACCGAGTTCCGACGCCACACCGTGAAGCTATAAGGTGACAAGTCGATGGTATGCTGCGCGACGACATCCTCCAGCCGTCGGAAAGCCAGTTTTGGATGAATCGTGGAGAGCTGATCGGGGAATTGGAATAGAAAAGTTTAGAACAGGTTTACGTTATAGCGCCCCGGGCTTTCCTTCACACATTGTAAAACTAGGTGTGCAGCTTTTACACGAGTCTAATTTTAACATACTCTTTGACAATTCTTCACTCTAACTTCGGGGACGCTGACATTCCACGAGAGGAATGGTCTATAGTGCACACATATCCTACCGCTAATAAAAAAAAAGAGAAGTTACAAGGGAACAAATTTAACCGCGCAAAAGTGAACCCGTTAACCAGCAGTACAGCAAGTGCACTTGTCACATCCCTTACAAAAATGACTTTAGACTGTCTATAGAAAGTCTATAGACTTTTCATAGACGACCTTTCCTTTCTATAGATTTGGACTTTTGTTGATACAAAGTCTATAGACTGTCTGTAGACGAAAGTCGATAAAGTTTCTATTTCTTTTTGTCTATTCGCAGTCTATAGACGGTCTATAGAAAAAAGTTGATAAGGTGTTTGTTTCCTTTTTGTCTACTTCCCCTCTATAGAATACCTACAGACGAAAGTCGACACAGTCTCTATCTATTTTTTTCCATACTTTGTCTATAGACTTTCTATAGACGAAAGTCGATAGGGTTTCTATTTCTTTTTGTCTACTCGCAGTCTATAGACGGTCTATAGAAAAAAGTTGATAAGGTGTTTGTTTCCTTTTTGTCTACTTCCCCTCTATAGAATACCTACAGACGAAAGTCGACACAGTCTCTATCTATATTTTCCATACTTTGTCTATAGACTTTCTATAGACGAAAGTCGATAGGCTTTCTATTTCTTTGTGTTTACTCGTAGTCTACAGACGGTCTATAGAAAAAAGTCGCTAAGGTGTTTGTTTCCTTTCTGTCTACTTCCCCTCTATGGACTACCTATAGACGAAAGTCGATACTGTTTCTATCCATTTTGTCCATACTTTGTCTATAGACTTTCTATAGACGAAAGTCGATAAGGTTTCTATTTCTTTTTGTCTACTCACAGTCTATAGACGGTCTATAGAAAAAAGTCGATAAGGTGTTTGTTTCTTTTGCCTACTTCCCCTCTATGGACTACCTATAGGCGAAAGTCGATACAGTTTCTATCCATTTTGTCCATACTTTGTCTATAGACTTTCTATAGACGAAAGTCGATAAGGTTTCTATTTGTTTTTGTCTACTCGCAGTCTATAGACGGTCTATAGGAAAAAGTCGATAACGTGTTTGTTTCTTTTTTGCCTACTTCCCCTCTATGGACTACCTATAGACGAAAGTGGATACAGTCTCTATCTATTTTTGTCCATACTTTGTTTATAGACTTTCTATAGACGAAAGTCGACAAGGTTTCGATTTCTTTTTGTCTACTCGCTGTCTATAGACGGTCTATAGAAAAAATCGATAAGGTGTTTGTTTCTTTTTGTCTATTTCCCGTCTATGGGCTACTTTTAGACCAAAGTCGATACAGTGTCTATCTATTTTTGTCCATATACTTTGTATATAGACTTTCTATAGACGAAAGTCGATAAGATTTCAATTTCTTTTTATCTACTTGCAGTCTATAGAAAAAATTCGATAAGGTGTTTGTTTCTTCTTTGTCTATTTCCCCTCTATATGGACTACCTGTAGACGAAAGCCGATACAGTTTCTATTTATTTTAGTCCATACTTTGTCTATAGACTCTCTATATTATGGACAATATAGTCGACAAGGTTTCTATTTCTTTTTCTCTACTCCCGGTGTATTGAATATGTATAGAAGAAAGTCGATAATTTGTAATTCCGAGTTCCCATACCCCCCGCCCTCTGCGAACGCGATGATATGGCACTGGTTCATGCACGACGGCACCGCAACTCCGGCGCGGCGGGCAAACCGTGCAGACTGCTAGTCTGCGTTCGGTGCAGCTGCCCCGAACGAGGATCGCGGCGGAGCAGGCACCGTCCGAGTCACCAAGGTCTTCCAGGCACCCGAAGGCCCTAAACCTGGCTGCTTCCCGGACGTACACTTCGCGAAGACCAGGTGGTGAAGGTCAGATGGTGATGATGTGGCAAAGGTGGTGAATAAGTGGCGAAAGCCGGCAGACCAGGTGGTGAATTCACCACCTGGTCTTCCTCTGAGTTGTCGTGGTCTTGCATGTCTATAGATTAACAATAGACAAACATCGTTAATCTGGGCCCAACCCGTGTACGCTGTAACCAAGCGCAGGTACCGGTGGATAATACGTAGCTGCGTTTGATATAAGCCACTGAAGTTGTATACTGCTGAGATTGCTGTAGAGCCTATTTGTAGACATTAGTATACACATAGTGTATACCTCCGCATTTGTTGACCACATGATATCATCTACGTAGCCGCTCTCGGCAATCCCAAGACAGTCTTCACAGTTGTCGCATCACTTTTGCGGCAGTAGAATAAAGTAAGCAAAACGCCGATCCAATTGTTATAATAGATGTTATGAACGCCAGCTTCAGCTACAAGTGGATTCCAAACAGGCATCAAGCTAACAGCAAATACACTCGTAATGTTTGTAGCTGACAACGCGGACTTTGTGAATGTGCGATGAACCGATGTCGCGCATGTGGTCTTCGCGTTGTGTGTCGTCCGATTCTCGGATACATTTCACATTGTCTTCATATCTCGGCTGCGTCACTAACATCGGGCGGTTTTTTGTTGACTGATATCCTGCGCTATAAACCTATCAAAGTTTCTCATTCACTTAAAATAGGTGCCAAATTCTCTGAGCCCACCCAGTATTTCGCCGGCGGTATGCCTGCGCAGCCACGCATATGAGTACCTCAATGCTGTACTGATTGCTTTGACCTATCATCGGAACAGAAAATTAGCACTAACATACGTGCGGGCATCACATTTGGCGGTACGCTGGAAGATATGCTACAAGTACGCTGTATTACTAATCGACGCTGGCAATAATGCGTCTGAAACGTCTGAAGGGCCCTGTAACGGCTTTTACAAACAGCGCATTGATGTTAGCGTTCCAGTCTCATACGATAGCCCACAGCGTTTGTCATACAACCTACCAGCGCATTTCCTTCGTCCATGAAAAAAGATGAATAGTGGTGTTAAAGATGAATAAGCCACCCGTTCCGGCGCGCATGGCGCGCAGAGAGAGAGAGAGAGAGAGAGAAAGAGACAAAAAAAAATGAAGGAGGAAAAGGCGCTCACACTCCTCCGAGCGCGCACGCCCTCGCGCGCGGAGCTCCTGCGCATGCTCGGAGCTCTTGCGCATGCGCGGCGGTGCGCCGTCTCAACGAGTGCGCCAGGCACGTAAACGGTTGTACCGGTGTGCGGTGTATGCCTGAACGTCGGTGTCTGTGTATGCGTGTCATCTTTGTGGCATCACACGTCAACTACACTGAACGGTAAGCTTTAGCAAAGACGTTTTGCGTCAATAGCTCATGATTATGTGAGCGCATCTCTTAGCGCGAAGCGGCTGCATGTAGCGCAGGCGACTCGGGTATAGTGTCGGTTTGTCGTTGACATGGTTTGATAACGCGCTCTTGTTCTCGCTTCTACTATACGGAATGTTTTACGGCGAGCGATCGCTCGGGCTTGTTGATTTTAGCATTATAGTTTACGTGCGTAAAGAAGGACGTACACCATGTTTTAACTTGATACTGTATGTTGTGTATGTTGTGCATTGTGTATGTTGGGCAGCCAGTGCGGTAGATCTAATTTCGTGGCGCTTGATCCGGCCGCGATGAATGCTGCGCCGCATGTCTAGTGAAATTCTCGTGACACGCTTTACGTATATATCTCGAAATTGTGTTAGCATCAAGAATGTTCAGACAGACACGTATAGTTGAATAACTGCTAACGTACTCGAATGAAAGGCCGTGTTTGCGGGGCATGCATCAGCAGTGTGTGCGCTGCCGTTTTCGCATCGTTTGGGAACTTACCGCAAGTTAATTTTGGGAAGTTACCGCAAGCAAAACACGAGACTTGAAGAAATATCAAGCAAAAATCTCTAATTCACCCAATCTATTTATATGCAACCACAAACGCTTTGGAGCATCAAACCTGCGATAAGCTCAGTCACTTGCAGCTTCGCAACTTAGCCGAAAAAATTGGAGAACACTAAATTAGTCGTTCCGGGAAGCACCTTTACACGTTTCAAACTGAAGGCATTGCGTTTGACGGTAGTTGGAAGATTTTTTTTGTCTCTTTTTTTTAAACAGTTTAGCAGCAGAAGTTATCTTTCGAGCTATATGAAAAGCGTTAAGCGCCTTTCGATGCTTCGGCGTTATGCAGTTTACGTGCTCTTAATCACTAGGCAGCTGCTGGCGCAGATTCGCATTGTGCCAGTCGTGCATGGTATGAAGCCCTTGTCGTGTGTAATAAGTGTTCCGGTTTTCATTACTGTTGCATGTAGTGCCGTCGTCTTGGACAGACCGCATACTATATGCGCTGTACAAAAGAAAAAAGAGCCAGATTATCAATTTGGTGGTCTTTTCTTAGTAGATAACGCACAGATTATTCAAATAATTCAGTGGACATTGCATTTGTTCTACCCTTATCACCACGCCTAAGAGATTGTAACATGTTTTAGTTGGTAAGTAACCTGATCAGTACGCCCCCATTCATGTGCATTCTACTGAAAGTGTGGCAAATGTATTCATCTCGAAGTATGAGAAAAGAGACATTGCAGACTGTTCTAAACGGAAATAAATTGCAAATGTTAACGTGATTGTTCAAAAGTGCAGTCAGTATGCTGAGCATGTTCGTTCGGCACGGGCATATTGCATTAACACCTGAAAAATGTGCACAGTCCAGCCGGGTATCTTTGTTTCAACAATTATTATTATAGGAATCGTTTGGGATTCTCGCATTTATTTTATTTTTATAAGTACACTGTGTGTCACATGAACCTGTCTTGAAACGAAACGTACCGTTGCTGGCACCGGCGACCATTACGGTTGTCTAACTGCTTATCACACTGTAATATAACGAAACATCATAATGGTACTGATTAATATTGCCATGTAGTCTTTAGTCAGAGAAACAAAGTTAAACTAGAGGCATAAGTGATGAGAGCAAATTATATAAAAAACTACTATTGAACCGTAAAAATATCTCATTGTATAGTTTTCGCTCACATTGTTGCATTTGTTTTACGTGTGTCTCTGTGTCTTCCGTGCTGTACTCGTGTGGCCATCAATTAGGAACTTGCCGAAGCCCTTGTCAGCTTTATTAAACAAGGGATTCAAGTCAGTTGCATCTAATACTACATATCAAGTGACCGACGTGTTATTCGTTTTATCTAAATATTATGGACTGGCAGTACTTGGCAAGCATTAAACCACAATATTTCTTTTATTGCACTTAAGCTGCAGGCGTCATAGATTGCCAGAAAATTTTCATGAAAACAGCCAGGGAAGGCTTGGAAAAAGATCGGGAAATCTTAAAATGGCCACATAGGTATGCTGTCTTGTCATATGTCATACAACGTTACCAGAGAATCTCTGTGTTAAATATATTTTTAAAACCTTTCACTTCATAAAAATTGAGGGAAATTGGTCCTATTTATTGAAAAAAAAAAGAAAGTCAAGCATACCGCCAAGGCATTTCTTACTCAATATGTTTTTTTTGCGTTAACGTCCTGAACCTCGATAGCCTAGAAAAAAATTTCATCTTTCAAAGCACCTTAAATAATTTACTGTGATAGAATTCATTCGAACTATCTTATCAGTTCTGTTTCCTAGGAGGTGCATATCTGTCGTGCCATGACACAAAGTGCTCGTGTGGTATTTCGGGTGCTCATGTGGTATACCTAACTTGGAAACCTGTTAGCATGCCCAAGAGGCCTCATTACCTGTAAGAAATTAAGTGACCATATCAATACAATCAACCCATCTGCCTTCTGTTGAAGTTATGGCCAATGACCATTCATTTAAAAGTATGAGAAAGACATTTAAATGTGTATTAAGCAAAATAAATTACAATCTTAGGCATGATACTGTGAATATTCCAGTCACGTCTTCTGAAAATATCCCTCTGCACGGGCATACTTAACTACCAGCCAAAAAATTGTACAGACAGCACAACTGGGTAACGTTTCAGCAATAAATATAGAGACCATTTGGGATAAGTACATTAATGCATCATATATGAACTTGTCATAAAAGGGAACATACTGTTGCTGGCACGAGCAGCAGTTGTGACTGTTTAATTGTTCACCATACCATGCAATAAAACATTGTATAAAGGTACTGATTTGTATTGACAAGCAGCCCTTAGTCATAGTTAAACCGCATTAAGTATTGACTTAGATGGTTTGAGCAAATATATTAAGCTGCTTAATGAACATACAAAGAATACACACTTGTTATTTTTGCCTCATATTGCTGCATCTACTTATTTGCAGCATACACCTGCAGCACCTTTGGGACTAATGACACAAAGGTCAAGGCCAGCCTGGCGACCATGCTTGCCAAGGAGTAGTGTAAATATGTAATCTGTTTCCATAATTAGCATAAGACATGAATTTAAGGAATTCATATATTATATCGAGCAATAAAAACGGTTAATGCATTGCCGGTGCATTTGTTTTATTTTTTTTGCACTGCATGATTCAACACTATATAAATTCTTTCTGTTTATGCAACATATATGAAAGTACAGCTGGTTCAGGAGCATTATTAATCTGCTAACGGTAATGCATAAGTGCAGATGAAAAGGAACAGGTGCACATGCATAAATACATTCAAAACGTTTTGCTACCGCATGTAAAGAAAAATGTAAACTAACTTGTAAAAAAAAAAAACTAGTAGGTAGCCGCTATGGAGTTATGGCCTTATACACTCTTTGTAGACTTGTCTATAAAATGTCTGTGTCTATAGTGTCTGTAGATTAATGAAAATGCATGTTTGTTGACAAATGTCTGCAGAATGTCATAGAAGAAAGTGTATCGGATTATAAAGTTCTGTTTTTGTAGACTGAAGTCTATAGAATGTCTATAGACTATCTATATACATTTGTCTATAGACATTCCATAGATTTCAGTCTGCAAAAGTAGAAGTGTATATATAGTTCTACTTTTGTAGACTGAAGTGTATAAAATGTATACAGACAAATGACATCTATAGACATTCTATAGACTTCAGTTTACAAAAGTAGAACTGTAAGCCTATACACTTGTCCATCGACATTCTGCAGACAACTGTCTACAAACATGAATTTTAATTAATCCATAGGCACTCTATAGACTCAGACTTTTTATAGACTAGTCCATAAAAAGTGTATGGCCATAAGTCTATTGACAGTCTATAGGCTCAGACTTCTTATAGACTAGTCTATAAAATGTGTATGGCCATAAGTCTATAGATAGTCTAAAGACTCAGACTTTTTATAGACTAGTCTGTAAAAAGTATGGCCGTCAGACTATAGACTGTCTATATGTAGTGTATAGACAGTCTATAGACTCAGACTTTTTATAGACTAGTCTGTAAAAAGTATGGCCATAAGTCTTTAGACTGTCTATATGTAGTGTATAGACAGTCTATAGACTCAGACTTTTTATAGACTATTCTATAAAAAGTGTATGGCCATAAGTCTATAAGCGGTCTATAGGCAGTCTATAGACTCAGACTTTTTATAGACTAGTCTATAAAAAGTGTATGGTCATAAGTCTATAGACCGTCTATAGACAGTCTATAGACTCAGACTTCTTATAGACTAGTCTATAAGAAGTGTATGGCCATAAGTCTATAGACAGTCTATAGACAATCTATAGACTCAGACTTTTTATAGACTAGTCTATAAAAAGTATGGCTATAAGTCTATAGACTGTCTATAGACAGTGTATAGACTGTCTATAGACTCAGACTTTTTATAGACTAGTCTATAAAAAGTGTATGGCCATAAGTCCATAGACTGTCTATAGACTAGTCTAAAGAAATGTCTATAGACAGTCTATAGACTCCATAGACAAATGTCTATAGACTGTCTATGGACTTTCTATAAAAATTTTTGTAAGGGATAACAAAAGTTTTTAACTACTTCGCAGTGTAAAGAACAAGGGTTTATTATTGGTTGAAAAGAAGTAGCGACACTCCAAAGCAAAACTACCAAAAGATGACTGTACGTGGAGTACGACATCTCTGAAAAAAAATATTGAAAGATTGGCGTTCCTTGCCACCAGTTCCTTGCCATTTTCTTCAGCAGGGCAGTTGTGATGGTGCATGCCGAAGCAGTGGCGCGATTAGCTGGAAGATGGAAAGGAGAAAAGGAGGAAGACGGAGGTTGGTAGCGTTAAGAGCGCTGACCATGAAAGGCTTTCGAAAAGGGAGAAGGGAGCAGCAAAGCAAGCTAGCCCGGAAGCGAGCCGAGCGTCGTTCGCTGCATACGCCACTCAGTGCCGGCGCGTAAAATGCTGCGCAACTCGCTGCCCGCCGGGGACATTGATTTCCGATGTGCTTTAGCCTCCCTATAGGCTGGACCCATTTGTCAAGGCCTGTTTGGCGGAAAAGAATAGCCCAGACTTGCACGCGCATGTGCACGCACACTTATACACGCCTGCTCAACACGCGCTTCTTTCGTCTAATGGCTGCCACGGAACGACTACCGCCTGTGTCGCGGCCCCTAAGTGCTGTGCGAGGATGTACTTCCCTCCGTCGCCTGTCCTATGACCTCGTCATTCACACACACAGGGCGACAGCCGAATTTGAAGCCGACGGCTACAACCATACAGAAGTGAACGCACGAGAAAACATTTTTTAAGAGTTCAGACCGGGTTCACCTCTACTGCTTTCTAAGCCCTCGACATTGACGCAGACACTGCCGCTTATTAAACCTAAGTCCGAGTCTCCTCATCGCAGCTAATTTGTTGTTCAATCTGCCACCGCTGTCACGTTAATCAGATGAACGCAGTGCTAAGTACGCACATGTACGTCAGATGTACGCATTCGAGCGAATCTGACGTAATGTGCATTACCACCCAGCGCTCGATGAAACTTCACGTTGGTTTTATCCGCACGCCAAACAAATAAGCGGCTTACTCGGGTAAATGGTCGATACACCGGGACTGAATACGCGGTCACCCTCCTAGTTTGTTATTGATAGAGAGTGCCCTGCTGTGTCAGCTAGAAACAATGAAGTACGCTAATAGGCTCGACCGAAGTATCGAAGTGGCTCCAATCGATAAGCTGGAAGCCTTCCCGGCGAGGACAAGGCGATTCTATCTCTCTCGCGGCTCGGCACTTAATGCGTTATGTCCGAGCATGGCATCACGAGAAGAGCGCGCAGGAAAGGCACACTAATAATGAAAGTGAGAGAGAGTGGTTAACCAAGCTGTTCTACACGTGGGGAAGAGCGAAAGAAAGATAAAAAGCAGTGAAGGGGTAGATTATTCATTGCATGTGGGTCCTCAGTTGAATGTTCAATGACGTATATGTTCCCAAGCGCTCGTAGAACCTATATTTGCCTTCGGGAAACGCATCGGCGCTTTATGATGGGCTTCTACATATTATAGGCCTATACGGACCACAAGATATTTCCTTCTGGTAGAGGTCGGTCGTATAAGCAGCTGAAATTAGAATTCAGAGTGTTATTCCGACTGGTATTCAATTAAATTCGGGGGTTTTCAGTGCCAAAACTACGATCTGATCATGAGGCTCGCGGTAGTGAGCGACTCCAGAATAATTTGGACCACCTGGCCTTCTTTGACGGGCACCTAAATCTAATTACATCGGTGTTTTCGCATTTCGGCCCCATTGAAATGCCACCGCCGTGGCTTGGATTTGATACCGCGACCTCGTGCTTAGCAGCCCAGCACTATAACCTGCAGTAAGCAAAGACTAGTATTCACATAACAGTATTGACGAAAGTCTAAGGTTTGGAAGTTGGCACAAAATCCTCAACAGTTGAACAGAGTTGTCGAGAGTGGCACGCGGCACTGCTGGCCATTTCAATGAGAAATTAATAAGCGTACTTGAATGCGATGCTCAACTACCGGCGACACACTAAAGTTGCGTCATGACGTGAGAAAGTGCGCGAAGCGTACAGGGGTGATAAGTCAATCGCAAATTCTTATATAAAAATTACGGGTACATCAGTTGGCAATGTTACTCGAAGGGTATGGTAATAGCAGCTATTTAATTCTACATTGAGCATAATTAGAATACTATAAGCAGATAATTCATCAGTGTTAACGTTCACAGCTTGTGTGGCCGTTAAGTCGTTATGAGGATGGTCAGAACTAGGAAGTATGTGATGTTGTTTCATTGCGATAGGAGTTATGTGGACACTCCAGGCGTATTTCTTGCATCGCCGTCGCCGTGATGTTCCTCATAAAGTCCAAGGGTGATCAGATCGCCGTCGCGGACCGTATGCTGCATGTGCGAGTGAAAGCATGATAGGGTGAGCTGACGATGGCGGCAAAATCACGCGCGCGCAAGGGAGGAAAGCAGAGAGGAAGCGCGTTGTCTTCCGTCGCGCGCAAAGCACCGGGAGGGGGGGGGGGGTTCTACTCAGCCAGCTGCTGCATATGGCGCGGCCACGCGGGTCCTATCTTGAAAGCCATCGGCGATGGGGACAGAGTGGCCGAGTGCCCATAGCGTAGTGTGCGCTGTGCTTTCTCCACTTAGTTCGCGTTGACGCAAGAGACAGCACGAAGGTGCACTCGCTCGCTGCTACTGCCGCGCTTCCTCACTCAAGCGTTTTAACAGCGACATTCCGCGGTCATCGAGTGAGATGTGCTCATCTATACTTATGCGCGCGTTACATCATACTTGTTAACTTAGTCAGTGAGCGAATGTTTACAAGTTTACACGGCCGATAAATCTACTGTGCTTACATCGTATCGCTGTTTACAAATTTGCCATCACAATCGACGCTTCGCTTTTCTGGTAAAACTGGAACTTTCTTTTGTTGTTACTTCTGCACGAGAGTCCCCTACCCATCGGAGGGATCCGCCAAAATTGCGCGATTTTTACGAAATGAGTAGAAGTTCAAAAATTTGCCGGGACTTCGTATGTCTGGTTTCGAGCTGTCTCCTTGAAGGTAGTTTGTCACCCAAAATTGGTATGATGTTGAGGGTTAGTTTCAGTCATCCTCCAATTTTTACCGTTTGTTATTAAGCAACACGTTGCGAAGTTTCGTTAGGCTCTGAAAATGTACAAAAATTAAACAAATAGTACTCACCAATGGGGAAAGTGTAACCACTCATATATCTTTCAGGCTTTGCCGCTTGTATACCCTAACTTATAGGGATCAGTCTTTATGCTAGAAATCTTGTTATGGCTTTTTTACAAACGAATAAGTGTGCGGGAATTGATGGCATGGTTAGGCGAGCAAATAGACAGTGACATTATGTGGCTAGAGTGTGGAGTTGTCTCGGACAACATGTATCAAGGCGCCACCACATGTCAGCAGTGGGGCTGCATCTCAGCTACCCATATGACTGCAATCTGTGTATCTATGGTTGGCATCACAGGTACACAAAACAGTTTCTACATAACATTTCAAGAGCCGATAGTGCAGGATGCACTTGCGGCCACGCGGATGAGGATGTGCAGCATCTTCTGGTAGAATATCCGCGAGACGACGCGTCAGGAAGATCTGAGGCCCTTGGCCAACATACTCATTTCAAAGACGAGCGATACTAGACCTTCAAAGATTCCTAGAAGCGAGCAATATCCACGGAAAGTACTGAGTATAAGCGCATTCTATATTTTCTTTCACCCGACTTTGGCCAATCCGTTGCCTGGTTATATGTACCGTCAAATAAATGTAATCCGTGATTTCTTATGCGCTCTGATTTGAGCCTAGCTAAGTGACCGGACTTGTGTTTACTTTAGTGCACATATGTGATTGGACGTTCTGTGGCTGTATACCTTAGTTGACTTTCAGTTTTGTTGTGGCATTAGTGTACTTACGTGACTGGACTTTGTGTTTTTAGGATTTGGAGTTGACTTCCAGCTATAGTGTGGCATTAGTGTACTTACGTGACTGGAATTTGTGTTGTTATGATATGATTATTCTTTATTAAGATTTATTCTTTAAATCCATATATGTGCAAAAAAAGTTGTCGGTGCCAGTTAAAGGCGGAAACATTTCCTAAATACTACATAATAAAAAAGTCACTGTTGAGCTTATATTCCATTGAACGTTTATGTTGCAGGGCGAACTTCCTAACTAAGAAACAGAAAGTACGAAAAAACAAGAGAAAACAAACATTGGGGCTTGTGAAAGAGGACGAACTCGGCAGCAGCCATGGCTGGGCCTGCTGGCCAGGACTCCGGAGCAGCGCCTTTTCCACGCTCGCGCCGAAACCCACGACCTTAAGTTTAAGGCTGATGATCTACTGACGGAACTACCGAAAACTCTAAACAAAAAAACAATAACACGCAAAATAATGAAAGTACAAGAAACGTTAAAAAGAAGTTGCTCATAACCGCGAAAATGTGTCTCTACTACACATAATGCTCATAGTGGTAGAACGATTGCCAGTGCGAGACTTCCTCCTACTATCTACCATCATCAGAAGCTATCTCGAAACGGTTGCAGCCAAATTGCATCTACAGTGGCGGCTCTCTCACAGTAAAGGAAGCCAGTCTCGACGGCTGTGACTTGTTGCACTGAAAGCGCAGAAAGCGATTTCAAAAGCCAGAAACACACCTTAGGCGCGGCATACTTGGGACAACAGGCACCTATTACCCCTGGTTTGTGCTACCCGACTCCATCTTATGCCTGTAAATTTTCTAAACTCAATTAATAACCGAATACCCGCCGTCTTTCAATTGAATTTTCCCTTGGTTAGCACCCTATTGCGTCACTATATTATCTATGAATTTATTTAATTATCGATAAATATTGTACAAAAATGTGTCACATTAACATTTTTGAATCATTAGCCGCAGGCCAGTTGTCATTCATTTCAATTTCAATTTCAATTTCACTCTTTATTTTTCTCTTGAACAGAGAAGGAGACAGGACTAAAAGCTCGTAAGCTTGACAGAGGTCCTGCCCCCTTTATCAACTTGGCAGTACAGTACACAGGCAGAGATTATCAATTTTCCAAATAAACACTGAAACAAAATAACAAAACACTTTGTAAAACTACAGAAGATAACCATATGCCACGTTATTTCAAATGTTATCTGCTATATACGTTACATGACCATCCCGACTATATTTCTGCCTGCTAATTTAATCCATAACATCAGCTACCTGCACATGCTCTCTAATCTAGGAGGTCGGTCTCAACGTTTATTATGATTCCTTCCAAATCTCTGTGTGCAGATATTAGCTTCTTTCCATGTATATGTAATTTTGCCAGTTTCAGTGTTGTATGCCAGTACTTCTCTGTTCAAGGATGCAGGTAAACTATCGTTTATGGTTTAAGAATGCGTTAATTAAGTAATATAATGTTGGAGCCAGTAGATATATGTTAGTAAATAGGGAGGATACGAGCGAGACAAAAGTATGCAGGTAAGAGATACAACAGCGCCTACCTATTCACCCCATTTCGTGGAGCAGGTTGTTCTAGAGAAACGAGATGGTGCTTTCGGCGGCGCGTCGCATGTGGCCTCAGCGACAGCGAAAGAATCAGAACCCGTCACCACTTCCACCTCGTTTCTGTGCGATCAGCCGTTGGAAATGTAACTGAATTTTCGCAAACGCAGTGGGATCCAATCATGCTGGACTGAATCATGTGGATTGAAGACGTGTGCAGTAGTTGGCTGCAATAGTAGTGACTGACAAATTAAGGAATTGAATGAATCTCTGTGGCCAAGTTCGCGGACCGCCGTTGCAACTGCCCATACGTGTTACCGGCACTTCTAGATGTACGGATTCCCTCGAGGATACAGAAATTTCCTCATCCGCCAACGTTGTATCTCTAAACTTCAAAGAAAGTGATTCAGCCCCGGAACGCCGGCAAAAGTGAGTACTGCTCGCTAAACGATGACAAAAGGAGCAGCGCCGCTTCTCGTAGTAAGTATCGCGCACAGTATCTACACACATCTCTCCCAACTGGTACGCAAGCCTAAGCTTACTATATATCACCAGCGTATCAATAAGTGAATGGGCGCACACTTCAATATATGCGTACCATATACGCTCAATAAATGAATGCCTACACCAATAGCGCACGAATGGTCGACGCTGAATGTTTCGTGACAATTGCTATTAACTCGCTAATAAGCGAGTTAATAGCGATATTACACACTTGCTACAAGTTATTAGAATGTACAAAGCAGCTAAGGCCCTGCTTGCAGCAAGAACAAATCTATCAGAACTGAGCACACCCGTGAGCGATTAGGCAGAAAATAATCAGACAGTGGACACATCGAGGAAATTTAGCAATTCAGAAGTTGGAAAAGCCGCTGCTTCAACATATTTGCCAAATAAAGAACGAAGAGCAAAACACAATAATACTGATTCAATTCATGATCGGAAAGTTTGGATAGCTTGGAATACATATTTAAGCCCACTTTTAGAAGAAGCACCATGTACGTTGCTTGCGTCGGTTGGACATAGCTTAAATACATCCAAAAGAGCTTTTGCATGTTCTCTGAAGCTGTGGCCAAAGCTTTGTGTCGTCAACCCAGTCGCCGTCTACGACATCTCCCGAAACAGTGGTTTGCTAGGACACACCGGCGCCATACACACCCATTGTAAACACGGAGGCAACGAAAGCAGTTGAGGCAAACAATGGATGCGTCACAACGTGATCAAACATGGCAGTGCCCACCGGAACACCGCGAAAAGTGTCACTACCCATTTATCCATTACGGAATCATACACACAAACATACACGACTTTATCATTCGTATACACTTGTGCTGTCCTTTAGGATAACAGGATAATACGCCTTTGACTCACTCAGGCCCTCCGTGTGCGTGCGCCAGCTCACCGCAGCTTTCCTCCTCCCCTCCCTTTATCTCATCTTTCTATTCCCTCTCTCCCGCCCCCCAGTGAAGGGTAGCCAACCAGACGCATTTCTGGTTAACATCCCTGCCTTGTCTCTTTATTTCCTCCTCCTCCTCCTGTTGTCGTCTTGCTGGTCTTCGTACTTTTCTTGTGCGCGTGTTTTTCACCAAATTTATTCAACATACCGTTGCTCTCCAAGAAAACATTTGTTTGTAGAGAGAGAAGAAACTTTATAGTGAGAAAACTAGAGCGATCAGCTGGAGCCCACAGTTAATGGAAAAGGGCGGCGAAGGCGCCACCGCCAGTACAATCACTATCGCGCTCAAGTCACTGTTTCTAGCATATAAATTCATAAACAAGATCGTGACTGCATATAAAAAAAAAATTCTGATAAAAAATGTTTCATGACAATTTTCGTGTTACCAGTGCAGCATTAGATACTCAGACCGGTAAGCTTGCCGTTGCGCTAAAGAAAAAGAGAAGAATAAGAAAAAAGAGAAAATGAACACCCTTAACTTTGGTCTGTCAGACCAGCGAATCAAATGCCGCCTTTCACCTCTAACCTCCCCTCTCTCTCCGTCATGTTCAAAGAATCTTTGCAAATTTCAATGCTCACAGCTTGGCAGGCACAGGATAATGTTACCAAGACTTCATTCATGTGTACTATGAATGATCTGTCACCACAGAAATTTCAACATCAGCGTTCGCAATTCCTCGAAATGCATACAAAATATGCATATCGATTGGGTCACCCTTCCTCTTCGACGATGTCGGACCTTCTAGCTGTTTTACCAGCCCCTGACTTCATCATACTGTCAAAGGCAGCTTCTTCGGAATAAATTTACAAACAAATATGGTGTATGTTGAATTTGTCTTCAAGAGCAGGTATGAATTGAATCCATAAAAGCTGGCGGTTAGAGACACCAAGGAAACTATTCTCGCGTACGGCTTCAGAGCTCTGGCCATCTACGCAAGGTTGCAAGTTCTTTAATATATTTCTTGTAAACAGCAAAAAACCATTGATATTGCGTGATAAATATGCATGCTTCGTTGCTTGAGGTAATTAATTAATAAATTTATCCCCTACCAAAGGTGGACCTTAGACATATCAAAAACACAAACTAGCACCGGTGCAAGCCCTGTCATTGCAATGTTGAAGAAATAATGCTTCCTTATAAGTACCTCAGTGTCTATATTTCATCCGAAATTTCTCGGAATAGTCACATTCAATGCGCCACTAAGAGCGAAACTGCATGCCCAGACACGTTTGGTGCAACTTTCAGAGATCACCTACTACATTTAAGCTTGCCCTATGCAAAACTTTTCTCTGGACTAAGGAGTATGCATGCTTCAGCATTGGATGCGTGACAAATAAATTTAACCTATTCACTCGAAATTGTTCACAATATGTGCTTATGACCGTACGGCTAGTATAGCACAAATGAAAGTATGAGTGGACGCAACAAACCTAGCAAGTTGCCGTAAAATATTTTCGGGGCTTTCTCATATGAAAGAGCGAATTGTAGGGAAAAAAAGATGGGCACGCTCGGAAGCCCCGTCGCATCGCTTGAATCGGAGCTAGTTCACCATGTTGCGGAGCCTGGATGCTGACGCGGCGCTTCTTCCTGACAGTCGACCGATCCGAATAAACCCCTTAACCGAATAAAGCATTCTTTCCACCTCACACGTATCACAAAGACATGTTCGTGCACGTCGATAAAGTTGGCGTTCAACCGTTGCAGGACGACTTCATTTTCCAGTTCATATCTTCCACGTTCATCCAATGAGTGGAATCACGTTGCTGTATCAACAGTTAGCAATGAAAATCACGACGCCATCATGAATGTATTAGCCTACATTGTATCATAACGAACCTGCCCTTTGTAACATATGCTAGAGCGTGTGTGTGAGTGGGAGGGGGAGGGTGTGTGCGTGTGTGTTTGCATAGTCGAAGGTCGTATTGTTATTAGGCTAGCTTGTGTTATGTGTTTACGCGCAAGCGCAACTGGCCAGCTCTTCAAATGGGTGGTGTTTGAGGCAGTCAAGCAAGCGAACAAAGAAGGCGCCTAGAGGTGAAGAAAATCGTGCGCCGGGGATAGTACGAAGAAGCGCGCTCCGCGCGCGGCAATGTACCACCAACCAGAGGAATGTGTTGGTAACGTTGAGCGAAGTGGTGATGGAGAAACGTAGCCAAGCGTCGCGCAGAAGGAAGGCAGGCGGATCCGCGCTGGGTTGACCTTCTCTGGCATGCAGTTGCTACTGGTTTTCTTTGGAATGCATACGTGGTGCGTTTGTCTCCTGGTAACGTCATTCTCGCGCGTCATGCGCTGTGCGTGCGAGTCAAAGCGTGGAACAGTGAACCGACGATGACGGCTCAATCTCGCGTGCGCAAGGGGAGAAATTGCGCCGTATTCCATCGCGCTCATTGCACCATGGCACCGGGGGAGGGGATGGAGCCGGGGAGTCGTACTTCGGCCGCGCGCGGTCCCGCGCGCTTTATCTTGGAAGCGCTCTGGTTTGGGGGCACAGTCTCGGTGGGCGGACGGCTTGAAGCTTAGCTTGCACTCTCTTCTCACCGTTGAGTTAGCGTTGAAGCGATAGACAGCACGAACGTCACTTCACTCGCCGCTGCTGCCGTGATTCCTCATGCCAGCGTTCTGGTGTCCGCGGTCATCGACTGCGGATACTTGCTGTTTGGCTGAGCGCGCTGACACCATGCTAGGTAATTTTATTTGTAAGCAAATGTTTACAACAGGCCGTTTTACTCTGGTGGCTGCAGCGTGTGGGGCGGCCGCGCGAGCCCTGTCTTGAATACGGTCTGCGATGCGGACAGTGTAGGCGTCAAGGCGCACCGATCTGCTAACAAAAACCAAATATACTGTATTACCACCTTCACTGCATTCGCGGGTCAGCTGACGCACGAGTTGTTCTTAGACGCATGCCAGCATTACTTTCAGCAGCGGATTATCCAGTTGACCCATTATGGTTTTATAAGACACATTGATTGATGGCAAGTTAAAGTCTCCGGTCATAATTACTTTACGGCGCACATTTGATGACATGAGGTCATGTAGTTTAAATAGGAGCTGCGGAGGGGCAGAATTACGCGTATACACTGCGCACACTGTGATCACGTGACTCCAGCAGTTTGCAGTCAAGAAAAGGCTTTCGTGGTCTTCTATTTGTGTATGGACTACAACGGAGAGCTTGTGTTTTACAATAACTACAACCCTGCCACGCCGGCACGATCGATGACGTCTAAATATCCGATGGGATGACATCGCTATCATACTATCACTTACACTGTCATGTAACCATGTTTCGGTTATAATTATGATCCAGGAGTGCAGATTTTTGGACTAGTTGGTTTGTTGCATCAATTGAAGTCATAGCGCTGGATTGACAGGGACATGAAAGACGACAGGACATGCGCTATGTCCTGGCGCACATCCTGTCGTCTTTCATGTCCCTGTGAATCCAGCGCTATGACTTTAATTTGTATAATTGTGAATTGAGCACGCGTACCTGTGTAGATCCACCTCTCCCATTCTGTCAAGTATGAACTTGTGGTACGTTGTTTTCAAGGATAGGAACATGCTTATTAACGCGACAGTATTAAACAGCCCATGTCGCAGAAAACCTGGTATCGACGTCCCGCCTTCAACGCACAGCGTTGGACATAATTTCGACAAAATGATTTTCGAACCACACATACCCAGGCCCTTCATGTGACGCAAAGAAATTACTGAAATAATTGAATTTCTCAAGATGAAATACGTGAAAAAATTGTAAACTACAACTTGCACACAACCTACAGACATGATAGCTATCGGATTGAAATTTAACTATGCAAGAAAACATAATTCTGTTACGCGAGAACTCAAGGAGACCCCTTCCCACACACAAACCGGCCGTGGTGTTCATAGACCGGCCGCGGCGTCTGCCATTTTGCGCGCACCGGCACGATGAGTGTCTTGTGGGTTCCTTGCAATACCTCCAGCTGGCGCTCGTATAACTGGAGTTATGTAGCACGTATTGAGCAAATAAATCTTCGTCGAAAGTTTTTCATGTTTCTCGACAATGTTATCACTGACACTCCTCATCTTACTATAATAATCAAGAAGGTGAATAATAAGTTATGACTATAATCACCTAATTACGAGGAAAGCAAACAAAATCTACTCTTAGTATCTACAAGCGACGGCAAACAACATTACCTTGGTTCGTTCCAGCTACGTGGTTTTTTTCATACTTTTAATGTATAGCTCAAATTAAGTGAAACACCCAGTACAAGTACGTTAGGTCTAACATGCAAATTGTCACTAAACTTCGCCATAGTATCACATCTCCTCATGTCCATCGTATAGGAAACCCGAAACGCGCAGTCGTTACAGTATAGCGCACTGTGAAACATAATTAAAATAGCTCTAATTGAGAGATGAAGGCGGAGCTTACGTATAAACCCGTAATATTTTAAATGACCATAAAAGCAGTTTGAGGCAGCCTTCAGAGTTTTTCAATGCTTTCTAATGTCTTCGCCTGCTGACATATACTTCATTCAAACAATCGAAATGTGAAAGGGTTTATTGGTGGCGCCTAATGTGAAGGCACAGCGACCGGGAACGGCGAGGCAGCCCGAAGCACTGTCCAAACGGACGCCAGCAATCAACAGCGCGAGCGGAGACGAGCCGCGTGTTGGCGATGCGGCTGTGCCGCGAGGCGCGTCTTCTTCTTCACAATCTCCCCCCGGACAAAAAGAGCCATCCTGGCGCCTTAAGAATCGGGAGGTAGAGGGTCGTGGTAGGGCTTGAGACGCGAGACGTGGACAATGTCACGTCCACGCCGGCGCAAGTCTTCAGGTGGTGACAGGGGCTCAATGAGAAAATTCACCGGGGACGTTTGTTCCAAGACTCGGTAAGGCCCTTCGAATTTTGGGACGAGTTTCGAGGAAAGCCCCGGCGTTTGGAAAGGGACCGACAACCACACAAGAACGCCTGGAGCGTAGGTGGTGTTTGGACGCGTGTCGATGCGGTTTTCTTTCTGGCGCTGCTGTTGCTCTGCCGTAAAGGAGCGCGCTAGCTGGCGGCATTCTGCGGCTTGTCGGGCGACGTCGGACACAGGTAGACACTCGGAGGCGTCAGGACGGTATGGAAGGAGCGTGTCGATGGTATGCGTGGGCTCGCGACCATACAGTAGGAAGAAAGGTGAAAATCCCGTAGTGGCCTGGATCGCGGTGTTGTACGCGAACGTGATGAATGGAAGGATGCGGTCCCAGTTACCATGATCAGATGCCACGTACATAGAGAGCATATCACGAAGTGTGCGGTTAAATCGCTCTGTGAGCCCGTTAGTCTGTGGATGGTATGCCGTGCTTGTCCGATGAATAATGTGGCATTCCGAAAGCAAACTTTCGACGACTTCGGAGAGGAAGGCGCGACCTCGATCGCTGAGGAGTTCTCGAGGTGCGCCGTGTCGAAGCACGAAGCGATGTAGGACGAAAGAGGCTACATCCCGCGCTGTAGCACTCGGTAAAGCAGCAGTTTCGGCGTAGCGTGTCAAATGGTCAACAGCAACTACGATCCACCGATTGCCGTCTGGCGTCATAGGAAGCGGGCCGTATAGGTCGATGCCGACGCGATCGAAGGGTGCGGCAGGGCACGGGAGCGGCTGCAAGGCACCAGACGGGCGTAAAGGCGGCGATTTGCGGCGTTGACAGTCAAGACAGCACCGAACAAACTTGTGTACAAAATTGTACATGCCGCGCCAGTAGTAGCGGTGGCGAATTCGTTCGTACGTCTTGAAGACTCCGGCGTGGCCACACTGCGGATCGTTGTGGAAAGCGGCACATATTTGAGACCTTAAGCTGCGGGGAACCACCAGAAGCCACCGACGACCTTCAGGAGTGTAATTGCGTCGGTGCAGCAGCTGGTCACGAATGGCAAAATGAACTGCTTGGCGTCGGAGGGTTCGGGATACAGGGATGGTCGATGATCCAGAAAGATAGTCGAAAAGAGAAGCGATCCACGGGTCACGACGTTGTGCGGTGACAAAGGAGTCCATGTCGAGAGATGACACGGAATGTGCGGAAGTTGTTCCGCAGGCCGAGCCTGGAGGTAAAGGTGAACGAGACAAGGCGTCTGCGTCGGAGTGTGTGCGTCCGCTGCGGTATACGACGCGAATATCGTACTCCTGGATGCGTAGTGCCCAACGGGCTAGGCGGCCAGTGGGATCTTTCAAGTTGGCGAGCCAACAAAGCGCATGGTGATCTGTGACTAAGTCGAATGGGCGCCCGTACAGATATGGTCGGAACTTGCCAAGTGCCCATACTAAAGCCAAGCACTCTTTTTCGGTCACGCTGTAATTGGCCTCAGGCTTCGTCAGCGTGCGACTCGCATAGGCGACTACGTATTCGGGGTAGCCCGGCTTTCGTTGGGCGAGGACGGCGCCGAGACCGACCCCGCTGGCATCTGTATGTACTTCAGTTGCAGCTGACGGGTCGAAATGGCGAAGAATAGGTGGGGAGATGAGAAGACGACGCAGCGTCGCAAAGGCGGAGTCACATGCAGTGGACCAGCAGGAGAGGGCGGCGTCACCGCGTAGAAGCTGAGTCAATGGCGCCATGATCGATGCGAAATTTCGAACAAAGCGCCGGAAATATGAGCATAGGCCCATGAAGCTTCGAAGTTCTTTGATGGTCTGAGGCTTCGGAAATTCAGCGACTGCTCGAAGTTTTGCAGGATCGGGTAGAACGCCATGCTTGGACACAACGTGGCCTAAAATGGTAAGCTCTCGCGCGGCGAAGCGGCACTTCTTGAGGTTGAGTTGAAGGCCAGCGTTCGTTAGACAGGTCAAAACTTGTCTGAGGCGGAGCAGGTGAGTAGGAAAATCAGGCGAGAAAACCACGACATCGTCGAGGTAACACAGACATATAGACCACTTGAGGCCACGCAGCGTGTTGTCCATGAGTCGTTCAAAGGTGGCAGGGGCGTTACAAAGCCCGAAAGGCATCACCTTAAATTCATATAAGCCGTCAGGTGTAATGAATGCAGTTTTCTGGCGATCGGCAGCAGCCATCGGGACCTGCCAGTACCCTGAACGCAAGTCAAGGGACGAGAAGAATTCTGCTCCCTGAAGACTGTCGAGGGCGTCGTCGATGCGCGGCAAAGGATAGACGTCTTTGCGCGTTACCTTATTCAACCGACGGTAGTCGACGCAAAAGCGAATAGACCCGTCCTTCTTGCGAACGAGAACGACAGGAGATGCCCAGGGACTGTGCGAAGGTTGAATAACATCACGGCGCAGCATATCTTCGACTTGGGTGGTAATGACACGACGCTCTTCGGCAGAAACGCGGTACGGTCGTTGACGTAACGGCTGATGTGAACCGGTGTCAATGTAGTGCTGCACTTCCGACGTGCGGCCCAGGCGAGGTTGTGAAACGTCGAATGAATTTCTAAATTTGTGCAGGAGATCAAGAAGGTCGGCGCGTTCGGCAGGTGTGAGGGTATCGGCGATGGCATTCGAGAACGCATCCCTGGACGTTTCCTCAAGCGCGGACATCGAAGACGGTTGGCCGGAGTCGACATCAAAAGAGTCTCCGGGGACGTCAACCAAAGACGAAGAGTCGAGGAGTTCCACGAAGCCAAGGCATTCGCCAACGAGCAACGTAATAGGCGCACAGAGGGGATTGTAAAAGTATATATTGCTGCAGCCGCCAGCCATGTAGAGCGTCGCAAAGGGTAGTGGGAGGGATTTACGGCTCATGAAGACGTCGGACGGTGTGAAGAAGACCGTTGCATCAGCGATGGCATCGCAAGAGACAGGTACGAGGGCGAAGGAGCCAGGTGGAATATCTGTGTCCTCGCGCACGGTAAGTTTAGAAGGGCGGTCGCAATCTTCGTCCAAGGGTGCGTCACAAGGGGAAAATTCAACTTCGGCGCGTGCGCAGTCGATCACGGCTTTATGGCTGGATAAGAAGTCCCATCCGAGGATGACGTCATGTGAGCAGGTGGGAAGAACAATACACTCGACGATGTAAACAATGCCGTGAATAAGCACACGTACAGTACAGGCTGCGTGCGGAGTGACGTGCTGCGCGCTTGCCGTACGAAGCGACAGTCCAGAAAGCGGCGTGGTCACCTTGCGCAGCGAACGGCACAGTTTGGCGGCTATCACAGAAACGGCAGCGCCGGTATCCACAAGAGCGAATGCAGGAACACCTTCTACACAAATTTCGACCACGTTAGCAGGAGAGGCGCGAGGACTTAGACAGTTCGAATGGGGCGCAGTTCTTGCCTCTTGAACTGCGACGTTCAGTTTTCCTGGTCAGGTGGTGCGGGTCGCCGACGCATTGGGGAGAGCGAGCGTCGGCGAGGGGATGGCGAGCGACGTGAAGGAAATTCTGGGATGTCAGCACGAGCGTACGGTTGGGGGGAAGGAGCGGCGTATTGGCGAAATGGCTGGCTGCCGTACTGGAAGGGCCGCGAGGCGTCGCCGAACGCTTGAGGGCGACGGCGGCAATATCGGGCGACGTGTCCGGGAGTGCAGCAGGAATAACAGATAGGTCGATTGTCAGGTGTCCTCCAAGGATTAGCTTGCGGTGCAGTCCAAGATGCAGCATGGGTTTCCGGTGGCAGCGGTTGGGACTGGGTCGCGAAAGACGCCCGTGGAGGCCTACGCACTGCCTGCGCGTACGTGAGAGGCGCGGCCACAGGCAGGACTGGCTGCGCATAGGTGAGAGGCGCGGCGACAGGCTGCACTGCCAGCGCAGAGTTGAGATTCGCGGCTGCAGGCGGCTGATGGTGTGCGGACGGGACAACTTGGGCGACCTCTTCTGAAATGAGGGTGCGGAGCGTGTTTGGAATACGGGAAGTGGGCTCCTGAGTGAAGGGGACTAAAGAAAGTTGGCGGGCAACTTCCTCACGCACGAAGTCCTTGACCCGCTGAAGGAATGAGGATGGGTCGTACATGTTGTCAAGGCTCGCCAACAAGTCGTCGCTTCCCAGAGGACGCCGAGTCGAAGCGCGTTGCTTCCTTAACTCATCGTAACTTTGGCATAGGCTGACAACTTCAGACACAGTGCGCGGATTCCTGGCTAGGAGCATCTGGAATGCGCCGTCATCGATGCCTTTCAGTATATGGCGAATTCGCTCAGCTTCGGGCATTGCGGCGTTGACTCGTTTACAAAGGTCCACGACGTCTTCTATGTAGCTTGTGAACGTTTCTGCCGTCTGCTGTGCTCGGGCGCGCAAGCGTTGTTCGGCGCGCAGCTTGCGAACAGCGGGTCGGCCGAACACTTCCGTAAAGGTTGTCTTGAAGAGCGACCATGTGGGTACGTCACTTTCGTGGTTGTGAAACCACAGTTGGGCAACACCAGCCAGATAAAAGATGACGTGCGTTAACTTGGCTGGATCATCCCACTTGTTGTGTGCGCTCACCCGTTCATATGACGCAAACCAGTCTTCTACGTCTTCGTCGTCTGCACCGCTGAAGATCTTGGGGTCCCGTTGTCGTGGAACGCCGGTGCAGGTGACGGACTGTGGCGTCGGTGCCGTTTGGGATGAGCTGTCGGTCATGGCGGGCGGTAGCGTTCTTGATCTTAGCTCCAGGGTTTCAAGCGACGGGGTTTGAGTCCCAGCACCTCCACCAATTGTGAAAGGGTTTATTGGTGGCGCCTAATGTGAAGGCACAGCGACCGGGAACGGCGAGGCAGCCCGAAGCACTGTCCAAACGGACGCCAGCAATCAACAGCGCGAGCGGAGACGAGCCGCGTGTTGGCGATGCGGCTGTGCCGCGAGGCGCGTCTTCTTCTTCACAGAAATAATAAATTATTTGCAACTCAATATGCACCAAAATATTTTCAGAATAGAACTGCCATATATTTTTTTTTATTTAGACGAATGACTTGAGTGAGGTACTCGAGAAAGCAGTTTGCTTTCGATAAAGCCTTGAATAAAAGGTCAACAGCAGACTGCTCGCACTGCTGCAAAGAACTTAATCAACGGAGTTAGAGCAGCTTAGGCATAATAAGGAGGGAAGCAACAAACAAAATCTTGAAACGTTGTTTTTTGAGCCCTGTAGCGGCACAGCCCAATATATATCCTTCTTTTTCCTTTTTTCTCATTTTGAAAGAGATCCTGGCACAGAACGCAATCAAGAGAACAGAGTCCGTTCACGGGAGAAAAATCTATCAGGAAATGCAATTACCGGACGTCACGCGGCCATTCAGGAATGCATTGCTGCTTCCAAATTTTTTTATTTATTCTGTGCTACCGTGTATATCCAACGAGATTCAGCATGTGAATGGAAACGAAGAGAATTGCAGAGTGGCGTGAAAATAGCCCAACTTTTTTTTTAATTTAGTAGTTTGTCTTAATACGACGCTTGGTGTGCGAAGGCACACTTCAATATAAAGGTCTCTGTCAAGTTACGTCTGAAGGGCTGATGCGGATGAGGCAGCGAAAACACCAAAGAACAAAAGGCTTAAAGCTCAGATGTGGGTTGACGGTGTTGCGGTCTCCATTATGTGGGCAAATAACTTGATAATAAAGTTAATTGGACATATTGTACCTGAAAAAAGAGAGTTATGCAGCTTCTGTAGTTTGACGCATTGTTAAATGATGGAGCAGTTCCTGCATGTCCCTTCAAGCCTAGATACTTAAAGTTCTCCTTCTGTCTGTTGGTGTATACCGTTTTACTGCGTTAGCATGAGGAGTGTCAAAATGAAAAGAATGTTTATGTGTGTAAAGTGTGGGAAGGTGGTCACATGGTAGAGGTAGAGGAGGGATGGGACAGCGTAGAAGAGTGTGGGTGGTCTAGCAGCGAGTATGCGAATAGGAACTCGCAAGAACGAATGGGCGATGGCATTGAGGAGCCGTCGCCTCGGTGTGCTCCAGACCACCGTCATGTGCACTTCGCTCCTCGAAGAGCCAGAATGTGTGTCGATTGAGCTCCTGAACGGCACTTTGCAGAGGGGCGAATGCGCTTGAAACCATGGATCCGCGGGAGCTCCAATAGGGGATACGTAATGCAAACGCCTTTCTCTCGCATTTCCGCTAAATCGCGCCTTAATATTTAGCCCAACTTACGTGACAAGTTGGGGGCAAAAAGGACACAAATAAACGAAGTGGCTACTTTCTGCCATTCTTTTCTGTACCCTGCTACGTAACATCTGCACCTATCCACTTTTTCCTTATTGATTCATAGCAACGCTTTCACGGATAATAGATTATAATATCGAACCCCGTATTTTATATGAGTTAAATAATTAATCTGCTTCTAATAAAACGCTTTGCTTTTTTTTTCTGAATTACTACATAGGTCGAAAATAGTTTGCGCGGAACGTGCTTGTTCTCGCTTATTGATTCCTATAACGTGATTTTTGTTGCTACGACACTACGGCGAACATAACGAGTATCTAAGCCGTATCGCAGGATGATTAAATAAACAGTCCGCATGCCGGCAAGCTGGGTATCTTTGACGTAGTCGAAACGGCCTATTTGCGAATGAGACACGTGAAAAGTAATTTCCTGTGACACAAAATACCTAACCTGTATCACAGCACAGCATGTAGCGACCAAATGAAAGTTTAAAGAAAGTCTTAATAGAAGATATAAAACACTGGAACACCGCAAAGAAATACGAGTGAACGCGCTTCACAACTAGTGCAACCACAAAAGAACAAACAACAAAACAGGCTTGGCTCGTCTCTGCCATAGATTTATATCACTGTGCGAATATAACTTATTTCAGCCAGCTTACTGTATTAATTCAAGTGCCCGAGGGTGATGTTAGAAAGTTTTAGTGAGGCATTCATGACGCCGCATACGCTGCACGCTATCGATCTGTTAAAAGAGGCGGTGCCTTTCACATACGCGAGTCTGCCTGCTACGTCAACTAAATGATGGGCTAATGAAAAATTAGTGGGTCCTCATTTTTTATTCTTTTTTGTTTTTTTCTTTCTATGCGTTATGTGAGGTTCGTTGGGTGCCATCGGAGAATTCAACTAGGAACCTTCCTTATCTTTAGGGACAGTAAGGGCCAAGTAATGGGGCGACGGTTATGCAAAGTTCAAAGTGAGTGGGTTATTTCGGGCCTTGGTAATACGTATTCATGGGCTGCGGGTTGTCAGGAGTGCGTTTACGAGCAGCTCAAAATTTAGTAGGCTGTCCTGGCAGAACAACAACTGTCACCAAGATCAAATATAAGGGATATAGGTGGAATGCTTTGGTAAATCCCCGTGGGCGCAGGTAAATGCATGTGGATCAATTACGGCGTTTCTAAACATAAAATAAAAAGTCAACAACCCTTCAGCTCTGGGAAGAAGGACGAGCAGCGAAGCTGTGACGCAGCTCTGACGTCATGTGAGCAGCGATGACGTCAGTGCTAGGGCATAATGCGCCGGAAAGCGCGCTTGTAGTAATTACGTAGTTAAGGGACTCAAGTTCATGGTAAGCAAATGAGAAGGCGATGCGAATGGGGCCAGATAAAAGGCGAAGCTTAAGCGTCCTCCAAATTTTATTTTTTTTTTTGTATTCATTAGCAGCCAGCAATAAAGCAGCGCAGTTTGATACTGAATAATTCATCACAGTTTCAGACGTACGTTTACCATGCACTGATATGTTACCGTAAAAGATATAAAGCAATGGTGAAGAATTTGACCTCTTACATTCTTCAGTTATGATTGCCTACAATGTTATTTAGACATAAAGGAGGAATCTCTGGGCTAACCAGAGCAAGCGCAGGAGCTCTTCAATATAACGTGTGTTACAAAAGCAAGCTTGCATTTAACTCAAACTACAGTATTGAGGTCTCTGCTCCTTTCAATAGGTAACAGTCAGCGCCATGGAAGCTACGCAAGATGTTCGGCCAAAAAAATTAATCAGTCCTTCCACTCTGTGAAGAAGGACGAGCAGCGAAGTTGTGAATTTTGCCTCAATCGACGCATCTATATATGTATATATAGGTATTATTATTACGAAATATCTTCCGCACTTGAAAACAATTTGCTCACCTGTGCGCTATATCTAGACATAGCCAAGGCCTTTGATACTGTAACCATAAAGTTCTACTGGCGAACCTAATTTTGAATGGATTCAAAGGACCATTTCACAACATACTGCGAAACTAAATGTCTGGTATGTCGCTGATAATTATGGCCGACAAGGAAAGCGTCAGTAACAAACAATTGCTTACAGCCGGTGTTTTCCAGGGTCCACATTATGCCCGCTATTGTTTAATATATTCATAAACGACCTTCCTCTAGCAATATCTAAAGGCACTATCTATCAAGATGCAGACAATACGGTAATTATAACAAAGCATTTAAACTATAAGAAGGCTGTGTAGGCCCTGCAAAATACTACACGTAGTGTAATGCACTGGCTCGCGAAAATTTGTATTAACGTAAATATCAATAAGACACAGTTATTATGCTTTAGAAGCCACTCAAAGACTACAGCAATAAACATCCCAGTATACTTCAATGACCTGCACTGCGTTTCATGTACATGTACCCCTGTTGCGCATGTAGACTGTGTGCGATATCTTGGTTTATTTTTATTTTTTTGATAGCAGCAATGCATGGCAGCATCATCTGGCCTTTGTGGTAAATTTACGATTGTTGCTTGGTTGGCTTTAATTATAAAAGGTTTCACTCCATTATCTGTAAAGAAAACCATAGTGCACGCTTTCGCGTACAGCATATCATGATACGGAATCACTGCATTCCCTTTCTGCGCATAGCGATGGAAGACGAGGATTGCACGAGGTCGCGGGATCGAATCCCGGCCACGGCGGCCGCCTTTCGATGGGGGCGAAATGCGAAAACACCCATGTACTTACACTTAGGTGCACGTTGAAGAAACCCAGGTGGTTGAAATTTCCGGAGTCCTCCACTACGCCGTGTCTCATAATCAGGAAGTAGTTTTGGCAGGAATTTAATTTTTTAAGACGAGTATTGACAGTTTATTAAAAAATATATTGAAAAGTGTTTTGTATTGCTGTTGCTAGGTGTAAGACAACAATTTCCTTTTGGCATTTCTTTTTCTTTTTTCATTTCAGTCTTTATTCATGCGAAATGTGGTTCTTCGTAATTTTTGGAAGGACCAATTCAGAGAGAAATATGTAACCCCTCGACGTTTGAGGGAAAACAAGCGTTTCAATGCAGGACGATGTGTCTCTGTGCCAAAAATCTTTAATGATCTGCTTCATAAATTTTTTCGGTTCATTCAAAAAGAGATTTAACGAAATTGTTATCTTCCATATGAGTTTTCCGTTGCTCTGTTGTGTGGGTATTTGTTTATTTGATGGAATTCGGTTATCTTCACCTACATTTCTATTGAAGTGTTAAAAATGTTCGCTTTCCGTTTTAATAACATGTATTACCTTTTATTTTTATTTTCTTAGTTTGCGCAATGTTTTTTTCGGCACCAAGGTAGCGCCTGTACACCCCCTGGCCTTATTGCTGTCTCCGACCTTGCCGGGCCTAGTCACACAAGCGATTCGGGCTTCAACAGGCCCCCCTACCATTAATTTCTTTTAGTGGTGCATAATAAAGCTTATTATTATTATTATTATTATTATTATTATTATTATTATTATTATTATTATTATTATTATTATTATTATTATTTTTGAAGGACAAAGAGAACCAATACCGATTATTAGTGAGAAGGGATTTATGCTGATCCGTTTATAAAGCAGTGACGTGTGCAAGTACCTCCACATGCAGACGGGAATTCCACAATATTTGCAACCTCATTGTGAACTAACTAATTAGGGCAATTAAATAAAACTCGGAGTAATGATAGAGTCCTCTTAGCGGCCAATTTCAGTATGACTTGTTTTGGAATAGTTTTGATAAACCAAGAGTTACAGCCGTTTTCTGCAACCCTGTTCCCTCCGCAGACAGCCATGTATTGACGGCCATGTATTGACGGTCATGTCGACGGCCATGTATCGAAAGCAGACGGGAATTCTGTAACGTTTACAGCTTCACTGTGAACAAAATGCATCACGACAAGTAAATGAAACTCTGCATAATAACAGAGCCCTGTTAGTGGCCAATTCCTGCGTGATGTTATCCACGATATCTACATTATATTGAGAGCTACAGAGCATTCGGGAGAAACTGAAAATTTTTTTCGTGTGGATGCGTCGCATAGACAGAGGGACATTAACCATCGCCGCAGGGTAGCTACGCATGTGTAAAGCGGCGTTGTAAAAATTGCAGGAGATCTAACGCGCCTTGTTGGAATATATACATACGGCGAAGATTTGTTTCAACGCATAGAGAGTGCCGGAACCTAGCTTCTGTGTTATTTCAATGTCAGTGCAAAGTTACACCGGGGGCCTGTCTGTCTGTTAAGTGTGATCTGTTCGGCGAGAAACCAGCAGCATATGGAAGCCACACTCAAGGAAAATCCGGAAGGATTCGCAAAGAGGAGGTTTGCATTATAAGTTCCAAGTCAAGTCTCAGGAAGTATCATACGGCCGGTATCAGCTATGTTTGCCAATGTCCCGGCATAACTACAGGTTACATTTCGGGGTAATATGTGATGTGTGACACGGTTTTTCACGTTCGTGGTCCAGTTTTAGAAGCGTTACAAATATTTGAGAAACCCTCGCTTTTTTTTGTCCTATATTCCTGCGCCATATGACGTTCGTTCTTTTCTTTTTTCTGGTATTCTCCGTGAACTAAACCAGGCACCGTTCATGTTTAACGGAAATAAGGGGCACATGGTGGCTAATGTGTAGGCAAATTTGAACGTGTGAGAACTAAGTGGTCTTTGTAGTAAATTAAGTATGCATGCGACCGAGAGCGTTACAGTAGTATTTTCCGAATAAGACAACATTTCTTCCGCATCCCTAGGATAAATATATCACATTTAATGAACAGAGGGCTGCGTTGAGGACAACATGGTGAATACGTTTAGCTGAAGTAAATTCAGCGCAGATAAATTACTGTCTTGGCAATATTATTTAATAAGTATTTGCATGAATGGTTTCAAACGGATAAATCAAATACGGGCAACGGTTTAAAGTATGTGATTCAATTATAAACAACTGAAAGGTTTATTGCGACCACACAAGAGAAACAGCTTTGCTAGAAATTGGGTCTATCCTGCCAGGGCAGACAAGTCTGCTGCAATTATTAGCAAATATTTCCACATCACTGTTTCAGGCGTAGCTTTACTTGCGTCCTGGTGATGTTAGCTTAAAGGGCGCGAAAAAGGCCTAAATAAAATTATTATTATTAGATAATTTTGGTACTTTTGCCAAGATTGTTTATTAGACACGCATGCGAAATATGCAGTCTCACCAGAGCAAGCACGGAGGCTGTTCAAGATAACCTACGTTTGTAGTGCCTGTAAAAATTGGCTCCATTGACGCTGAATGTTTGCAATCTAGGTCATCGTATGAGGAAACTGGGGTGGTATTCTGTAAGGGTCCACCTTGTGGACTGTCCATTTAGGCCACTGCTGATTGCATGCAGCTGTACGAGCGAGGAGCAGACGAGTGGCCTTAGCCAATAAGCGTTGGCCGAAATGGACAGTCCACTAGGTGGACTCTTACAGAACCTCCCCTGCTCATCACACTCAGGCCCTGTGTTCACGCTAACGAGGTTATGTCACTCACAAAAATCTAGTAGCATTTACTTCTCGTTGTTGTCGGTATAGCCATCTAGATCCTGTGTGTGTGGGGAGGGGGGGCGGGGGGGGTCATTCATGTCCCCTAATAGGATAATTTCGGCATAATTCCCGAAACCCTTAATATCAGCACTTAGGCATTCCACTGACTGTTGATTATTGTCTTTGCAATTTTTTCCGGTCCACAAATACATTACGCCTAGCCAAGTTTTCTTTCCGCTCATTGTACATGATAACCAAAGACGGTCTTGACATTCTGAATTTACTCTTTTCCATTTGGCTCCCTCATGGATGAGCATTCCGACTCCCCCTACCTTTCTTTCCTATTTTCTTCTGCTGCACCCTTCCCAAACATAATTCTCAATCACTGGCAGTTCGCCCGAGTCCCTAAGGTGCGTGGAGACGACAGCCATCTGGTTGTGATGCAAGGCACCCAGCGGTGGTGACGTGCGCCTCCCTCGCTGTGATTGGTTGGCCTTTTGGGCGAGAGCAGCCACGCAGCTCCCAAGGTCACGAAAACCGAGCGATTTTCGTACAGGTGAGGTATTCGGTAAGAGTCCACCTAGTGGACTGTCCATTTCGGCCATTCCTGATTGTCTAGGGCTGCTCATCTGCTCCTCGCTCGTACAGCTGGATCCAATCAGCAGCGGCCGAAATGGACAGTCCACTAGGTGGACTCTTACAGAATGCCACCCCAGACTACGCGGAAAGTGGGAAACCCGGTAATCGACCATTTATTACATTCTTGTGACAGAAGGATTTTATGATAAGTTGAGAGAAATGGTCTTTGACGACGAAGGGTATATCTTCATAGGGAGCGGCTATAAAAGCACCATTTTGAAAATGGGATATATAGTTGGGAAAGAAAGCAAGGATCGAGGAATGGCAACTCCAAATTTGAACAATGAAAAAAATTACATATATAGTCACAAGAGTTGAGGAAGCATTTGACAAATGACAAGCAAATAGTTGGATTATAGGGAGCTTCTAAGTGTAATTACGACAGAAATGCGGAGAGTAGCAACATGCTCGTTGGAAAGGAAAGAAAAAGAAACCCAAAAGCCTGTAGAACGGAGATACTAGAAGCGATTGCCAAAGACAGAAAGCATCGCGAGAGCACAGACAGGCAAAAAAAAAAGGCACAGTTACAGCAGGATAAAGTAGCCAGAACATGGAAATATACCAGGCGAAAAATTCTATGCTTCCAATACTGGTTCAAGCTAAAATAAAAGGTGAAAGTGAACCTTGGCTGTCAGGAATACGTGAGGAAAAAAAGGCCGTACCTCGAATATTTTGGAATCACATACACATATTAGGCAGAATGTCTGGAACAATGCAACAACAAATTCTAGACAAAGAAATAAATAAATTGGAAGGTGACGCGGCATTAAATTACATAAAAAAAAATAACAGCAGGATCTTTCCAAGGCAATGACGAGGTCGCGTTTGAGGGGGAAAAAGAGCATATAAGAGAACCAGATTGAACAGGAGCTGGTGCTGACAAATTTCAACTGGAAGAAAGCCGCAGAGAAAATTCCTAAGCGCACAGCCACGGGGCTAGACGAGGTTCCCGTTAGGCTGATTAATGAACTAGGACCAAAAAGTAAGGAAGCTCTGTTCAAAGAAGTGGAAAACCTTAAAAGATAGACGAATACCAGACAGTTGCCGACAAAGTAGAATCAATTTAATATATGAAGGTAAGAGGGAGACTATAAAATTCACTCATGTTGACCATTGACCATTACATCGGTAATATACAACTTAGCAATGCCGGCAAATTAATTAAAGCTGCAAGGATGGACAGAGAATGAGGAAATATCGGAGGAAATTCACAATGGCTTGAGTATAGGTAGGCGTCTCAATTATAACTTATTTTCCTTACTCAGTGTATTGAAATATCCAGAGTAGGAAGGAGGCGTTTTTTTGACATTACAGGAGCGTATGACAACATATACTCCAACATTTTGTGGGATATTCTGCAATGCTTAGGCGACGATTGTATAAAGCTTTTGAGAGAGATTTACCTAGGAAATACCGTTTGCGTTGAATGAGAAGGGAAGAGGAGCGACGGGAAAGTTGAGGTCAACAAGGGCCTGAGGCAGGGGGTGCCCTTTGTCCCCACTGCTGTCTATGATGTACACGGTAAGGATGGAAAGGGTGCTAGGGGGAAGCAATATCGGGCTTAAACTCCCACGCAAACAGGCGAGTATAATAGTAGAGCGGCAGCTTCCACATTTGTTTTATGCGGACGACATTGTGTTGCTAGCTAACAAGCAAAGGGATATGCAACGTCTCGCTAATATCTGTGGAGTGGAACGTGAGAATTTAGGTCTGAAATTTAGCGTTAGAAAATGAGGAGTTATGGTATTTAATGAAACCAGTGAAGAGACCGTGTAAATACAGGTCAGAAAATACCTTGGGTAAAAGAATATAAATACCTTGGATAAGTGAAGGCAATACATATATGGAAACACACGCGCAAAAAAAGAATAACAGTAAAGGAGAAGACAAATGCGACCATAATCAAACACAAAGCGCTATGGGGATACAATAAGTACAAGGTGCTCCGGGGTATTTGCAAAGGTGTAATGATTGCAGGAGTTACATTTAGAAATGCGGTTGTTTGCTCGAAGTGAGGGGTACAATCAGGATTCGATGGCAACCAAACGTCAGTGGGGCACCTCGTATTGGGCGTTCAATAGAAGACAACAAATAAAGCTGTGCAGGGAGATAGGGCCTTGAAGCTAAGGAGGCTCAGAGTAAAATTGATTATGAATAACGACTCAGAAATATGGAAGGAAATAAATGGGCTGGGAGGGTGTTCAGGTACTTGTAAAGGAAAAAAACATTGATTCAGAGTGGCGGAAAAGAAATAGGAAGTTAACCAGCAAGTATGCGACCGGTATGGTGAGCAACATGGTAACAAAGAAAGTAAGGCGGATTGTCAGAGAAGCTGAGATAATCTCGTGGGTGGCGGCAATGGCTATGAGTAACTACCTAAGAGGGAAAACGAAATCAGGAAAGAAAACAAAGTTACGATAACTGAAAGGGAAGCTCATTACTTTTCGAATTGAGATCAGGATGCTTTAGAACACGCACTTATAAAGCGAGATACAAGAAGGAAGAAGACGCATCTACTTGCTGCGGTAAAGCCAGCAAAAGGATGGAGCATGTTTTATTAGAATGTGAACATATCAGCCCAGTGGTCTACTTAGGTACCTCTGGCCTTCTTGAAGCCCTTTGGCTCAGCGAGAGCCGGGGAAAGCAGACCTGTCCGCAAGAGAAATTAGTAATAGACGATTGGAAGATTTGCGGGAGAAAAGTAGGGAAACGACAAACACCAGAGGCGTACAAAAACAAAGTTCCCAATAGGGGTTCAGAAAGTTTGCTGATGGGAATTTTCCGGGATTTTTTTTTTCTTTTCGTTTTTTAACATAGGTAGGAGATTAGTCAATATAATGACAATAGCTTGGTGGTGCAATCCGCATCCCCGTTCAAAAGGGACGCTCGTCGCATCCATCCATCCGTCCATCCATCCTTGGCGGTGCCGGCCGTGCGTGGAACAGAAAAATCCGACTCCATTCCACCCTGTGAGAGCGTATGTACATCGAAGTGGCCGCCGACGTTACACGCCACCACCAGAAGCGACATGCGCTCGCGCACACGCGTCCGCAAGTGCAGCATGCATTCCCATTCTTCTAGGTGCACCGCCAAGAGCGAGTGCGTTGTTGATACTAAATGGATGTTTAAAAGTAAAATGCTTCACAAAAGAATGTGTAAAGTACAACTTACACGCAAGCTTAAGTTGACAAGGAAATTTATTCACCCGTAGGCACGCTTACAACTGGGGTATGAACGTAAAGTACTATATAAGGTATAGCACACGTAATACATCATACTTGATGTAAACAAAACTGATTAGCAAATGAAATAATTAATGGTGTCTCCTTAACACTGGCTTTTCCACACACAACAACAACGAAATATCATTGCAGCGTTCACTCAAAAGCATTATTGTCAGCCTCAAATTTATGAAAGACACCCGGGGCACATACAAGTACAAAGATTCAGCTCAGGCAAACAGAATTGAGCATTATTCTGGCTGTAGAATGACTTTGCCTCGGGAGACGCTAATGTACCGCGTAGACCAGCGGCCAAGAAACTCAGCTTCACCGAGTTTGAACAACCGTTCTTCGAGATGACCCCATACTATCACCCGTAGTTTCCGCATTCTCGGGTACATTGCTATATTTGACTGCCGAGATCGTTCTGCAATGTTGCGAAAGCACCGCAAGACGTAGCTAGCGCTGCAGTACATCGACACGCAAACCGATCTCGGCGGTGTGGTGGCCGCACGATGGATATTCCAAACATTCTTACAGCTAGCTTCCAGAGGGTGCGTGCTACAACGCATCCTTTACTAGATTCGCGTTGGTCTCTGTTTGTGCGCAGTGCATGCATTTATCATTCGCTACCATATGCCAGCGTTCAAGCCTATCTCTTGTAGGTAGAATGCCCCACTGATATAGCCAATGAAAATCCTTCACTTGAGAGGGCAAATCAGGTGAAAGCACGGCTGTCCATGTTTGTGTAGTAGCTGTCCACGGAGGTAGCTGTCTCACACAACATTTCACAAAGCCTAGAAATTGGTATCGCACGCCATTTTGTAATTCTTAGTTGTACAAGCTGGCTTTGCAAGCGCGCAGCCACCGCATACTAAGGTGCTGGCGTTACCGCCGTCCGAAGCAAGTTGCCTGTACTCTGCGGCATAAGCGTTTGACGGTAATGGCCCAGCCAATAAGGGAGCAGTGGCCTACCTGGATACTCATCAACATCAAGTAGATCACATATACTTTTAGAGCACAACAGCCTACCAAATGTAACTATGCACGGCAAGCTACAGACTCCGCTGGATTTCGGCAGACGCAAAAACTGCTGCGCTACGTATTGCGACTTGTTTAGCCAGAACCATGAGAAAATAAGTGAGTTTACTACGCGTACTGTTGGTGACAGCGGGAGAGCTACCCTTGCAAGAAACCACAGTTTACTGCACAATACGTTCTTAATGAAGAAAGCCCTTTCTGCCAGCGACAGTGGCGACGCAGTCACTGCTTCGGACTGTTCTTTAATAGAGCTGACAATGTCTCGCCACGTGTGAGGTAAAACACCACTTGTACAAAATATGTCTCGTATTTGCATATGCTCGGTCTGCTTAATGTCCCTTGGTAGTGTTATCTCAGCGCGACCTAAATTTAGTGCTTCACATTTCGTCATATTTATTTTGCCCCCAGACATTGAAGTGTATTTGTCATAAATACGAAATACCTCTACAAGACTGTCCCCATCCCGTAAAAACAAAGTGATGTCATCCGCATACACAGATACTTTTACGCACCCTGTTCTCGTCATTGGAAGACCACTTACCTACAGGCTCTCGCTAAAACACCTTAACAACGGGTCAATCGCAAGCACAAACAATAAGGGTGGCAAAGGACAGCCCTGCCGCACTCCCCTTGTCACATCAAATCTAGGTGTCAAAATGCTGTTAAGTAGTAGCTCAGCTGTTGTTCCAGAACACAGTATCTGCAGGATGTCTACAAACTCTTCAGGGAAGTTATTAGCATCGTAAAACCTTAAATAAGCACTGGTATTCTAGGCGATCGAATGCTTTGGCTTGGTCTAAGCTCACTAATACTCCTGAGGCCTCACGCGCTGTTGTGTAATCTATGACATCACGTGTTAGGTTGAGAGACGAAAATATACTCCGACCATGGCACGGAACGTGTTTTATGTACACTGACTATTTTCGACAATAATATCTTCATGCGGTTTACAAGAAGGGCTGTCAATATTTTATGGTCTGTGTTGAGCAGAGTTATAGGCCTCCAGGATGAGAGTTCTGCAAGGTTGGAGTCTGGCTCTGGCAAGAGCATTACGCGGCCCCGATTAAACGAATTAGGAATACCTTCCCGTGCAAGAATGCCGTAAGGAGCGATACCAAGGCAGTGCCTACTTCTTTCCAGCAAGACCGGTAAAATTCGACTGGCAAGCCATCTGGACCGGGTGTTGATCCGTTGTTGTTCTATAACATCAAAAACTTCTTGCAGATTTGTTGGATACAATAAATTCATGACTTTTGATTTTTATTCGAATACGCAGCGGAGCCGGTAGTATAGCGTATATCCTCACTCTTTTATTTTTTTTTTTATTTATTTAAAAATACCTTACAGGCCCATTTAAGGGCATTGGGTAAGGGGGGACACAAAGTAAGTGTTTCAACAGGAGTAAATAATATAAACATCAATACAGGCTTTCACAAGATAAGTAAAGCAGTACAGGAGTGGAGAATATAAATATCTATACATGCATTCACAAGATAAGTAAAACGAAGTTCAATAAATGTTTGTCTAGGCTAAGCTTTAGAGAGCGTAAACACAGTAATATACTCATACTCACAAAAATATAAAAATACAAGTGTGAAAAACAGCGAAGGAAAGCAGGTCAATAACATCCTTATACAATGTTTCTACAGGAAATTCAGCAATTCTTCGCGAAAAGCGTCACGATCTGTTATGCTCGCAATGTTATCAGGAAGGCTGTTCCATACGGTTATGACACGTGGCAGTGCTGATGCGTTAAATGACAGTGTATTACCGAATATGCGCATGAAACTATGGCTATTGTTAAGGCGACGTGACGTGCGCGCTGGTACTTCAAGCGGCAACACATGAGCTCGATTACCATAGACGTATCTATGGAAAAGGCAAAGAAGACTTATCGTGCGACGAGTTTCAAGTGGCTGGAGCGAAATATCTGCTTTGATCTTGGTCACGCTGCAAGTTCTGTCGTAGTTACTTGTGATGAAGCGCGATGCCCTGTTCTGAATTTTTTCTAGCATATCAACTAAATAATTTTGATGTGGTGACCATACTGATGACGCAAATTCTAACTGTGGGCGAACAAAAGTCTGATATGCTAATTTACGAACTGTAGCAGGGGATTTACGCAAGTTCCGTCGAAGATAACCCAGAGTTTTCGAAGCTTTTGCGCAGATAGCCGTTATATGTGTACTCCAGGAAAGATGAGTTGTGAGTTCAATGCCAAGGTACTTGTAGGACAATGTCGGAGGTACGGCGGTGTTATTTAGGACGTAGGAAAAGTGAGAGTTTGAATGTTTACGCGAGAAGGATATAACGTTACATTTGTCTGAGTTCAGGGTCATCTGCCACGTACTGCACCAGAAACTAACAAGGTTAAGGTCGTTCTGCAATACTAAATGGTCATCAGATGTTTTTATTGTACGGTATAAAATGCAATCGTCGGCGAAAAGGCTTATCTGCGATGATATGTTTTGGGGAAGGTCATTAATGAAAATTAAGAAAAGAAGAGGACCAAGGACACTGCCTTGCGGTACGCCAGATGTAACGTCAGAAGTAAGCGATGAGTGGATATTAACAACAGTGAACTGTTGCCGCAAGGAGAGAAAGTTTCGGAGCCAAGATAAAGTTAATGAATCCAGCCGGAGCGCGGATATTTTTGAGATGAGGCGACAATGAGCGACACGATCAAATGCTTTGGAAAAATCTAAGAATACACAGTCAGTCTGCTGTTTGTTATTCATGCTGGAATGTAATTCTGTTGTAAATTCAAGCAACTGAGTTTCACAAGATAAGCCTTTTCTGAATCCATGCTGGTTAAAATAAAAAAAGTTCTTTCACCAGATCTTTCACCAGATCTTTTCACACAGATCTTTCACCTAGTGCAAGTGTATTATTGAAATAATTGAATTTTTCAAAGTACAATGCGTCAGAAAATTTGTAAAATACGACTTACGCATAACCTCCAGACATGATAGCATCAGATTGTAATTCGAATATACGAAAAAAACTTAATTCTGTTACGTGGAAACTCAAACACGAACATTTCCAGCAGCCGTTTGTTTTTGTGTTAGCAAAACCACGCACGCTGACAAGAAAAATCCCGACCAACTACAGGCTAACAGCTTCGCTGTAAAAGGATTCGGGTCGCATGCTGCTCGTTGCTTTGACGCGTTTTTTGGCCACAGGGAGTTGTCTCGCGCTATCCGGAACACGAAAATAACGAGAGTGACTCGTGAGGCTTCCCCACAGGCGCGCACGTGTATCGGACACATGCGTAGTGGACAAATGCGGCGAGCATAGAGTTTCCTAGAATAATTACTAGAGGGAACTCTGGCGCTGCAATCGTTCAGCCATCATAGGAACGATCGGTAGTACGTGGATTTGTCTGATCTTCGTGCTTGTGGATTCAAACGTTCTTCTGGCTTTGCTTATTACGCTTTATCCGCCTTTTCTGTCCTAAATTTTAAAGCAATCTACGCTTTTTCTTAATGAAGAAGACTCTGCGAACCAGCACAATGGCTACTAATTGCTGCGGTTCAGCCTGTCAAAGTGGCCAAATCGAAACAAGCCGAGGTTTTGAACGCACTAGCTGGCCCGCGAGAAATTTATACCTGCATTCAATGCCACTTGTCGGCGTAATCACTCTGCTTCCGGTCACCGATGCGTGTGGACGCAGCATGGTTGGCTCCGAGCGAGCTGCGACAGCGGTCGTAAACGGCCATGGTATCCCGTCTTTTTCTGTGCAAAAGAGCTGCAGGATTATTCTGCCCAATGTTTCATAAGGTGAAGCTATGAAGCGTGCAGTCATACTGCACTGCGACATCTCAGGTCGTTCGTATTGCATCGAAGACTTTCAAAAGCCCCTGCAAGACGCACGCGTCATCAAGTACCCTGCTGTGATAGGTGCCTACAGATGTTCCACGTGTGGCTCGTTAAACTGTGGACGGATGAATCTAAAAAGGAGCTTAAGCAGGACGCTTGGTCGTCAAGGGCCGTCTTTGCATCGTCATCGACCCCAACAGGCAAGAGGTACGTCTGAAGTTGCATAGGGTGACTTTCGATGTCACGAACGATAACATTCGGATGGCATTCAGTGAATATGGTGAAGTGAAGGAGGTGACCAAAGACACGGTTTTGAATGTGCTATGTGCGACTGTTTTCAAAGAAAGGAATTGCACTGGACCACATCCGCACCAAATACGTCTTGGCAGCGGTATAGTACTCATCGTGGCGCCAGGTCAAACGCTTCTGTGCGTTCGTAACAAGCACGCGGGTCATATACGGCGAGATTGTATGGTTTCGAAGTGCGCCGAATGTCACGAGTTCGGCAACGAACAGGAAGCGTGTACTCGCAGCTACGCCAAAGCTGACAGTGGACCTAGGGTTGCAGACCAAAGTGAGCTTGTCATGGATGAGGAAGAGGCAGAGCAAGCTTCAGCACCCATGATAGCTAACAGTGGCACCGATCAGGGGGCAGACAAGGAAGACAGCGCCTGCAGGCTGCAAGCGTCGGCCATGATTGTGCCCAGCGCTGGTGAGCACCAAGAGACGACTACACAAACGCGGCTGGCGTTAGTCCGGTGCTCCAGGGGCCCTATAACGTAAAACTATTCCAATATGTTTCTATTCCAATCTTCTGACGTCAAATTTGCGTAACCACCAACGCAAGCACCAGGCGGTCACCCGCAGGGTTGTCTGAGCAGACCAATCAAACCCTCTCCTCGTTCATAGGAGGTCACTTTTGTTTGCTTGAAAAACGAATAACATTGCCTACACTGAGCGGCTTGTCGTATCTAATTGGCTGACAAGAGGCGAGGAGAACGCTCAAGTGGAGAGGGATTCGATGGGGCCGAGCCACTGCACTGACAGTCGATAACCGGATGAAGAGGGTGGTGCCGGCGTCTACGATTGGTCGGCTTTCCCTTACTTAGCTTGCGGTGGCTGGTTGAAAATGGCGGCGGCATGCAACGGAAGCTCAAGAATGACGCTAAAACGGACCCTCAGCCAAGAAGAGTTGGCTGAATGAGGGGGTAAACGTGCCGAAAGTGCTCGAAAACGTTACACGGCCACGCAAGATGTTTTATTATACGCAAACACACCCATGCTCTCCGGCAGGTGCGAGTAGCCAGCGTCTGAGCGATCGGCGGCAGCAATCTTTTATTCCTTTCGGAACGGGGCTGCCTGCGGCTATTCCGAAGAAAATTCAGTTTTGTTCGGCATAGTAATGCATCTTTATCGCGTACACGTCACTTTGACGCGGTGAGTTCTTGCGGTTTTGTGACGTCGCGTGACAGGCAGGTGAAGTGGGTGCAGCCCACAAACTTTTTACCAATAGCCGAGGGCTATGGTGAAAAGCGGTCGAATCAGAAATAACTATTTTTCTTTTTTGTGTCAAATCATGCATAATCAGTGTGTACACATCATATCAGATGGGGAGGCGTCGCGGTTTTCGTGACGTCGCGTGACAGACAGCTGAAGTGGGGGTGGTCGAAAAAAGTTTTTGACCAATCGTGGAGGGCTGATAGCAGAATTGGAATAGAAAAGTTTGGAATAGTTTTACGTTATAGCGCCCCAGGATGAGAAACCAACGAGGGAGTCCACCGGTGCAACCAGCGTCTCTCAAATCCAGCAATCAGCAAGCACAAAGCCAGTGGTCGACGAAAGTGCTGTGGGAATAATGGACGTGGAGACAACCACGGCAAAGCGGCGCGGTGACGATGTGGTGGCGGTGTCGCAGGAGCAGCGTCTGAGAAAGGTTGAAGCATCCCTGGCTGCCGGTGGGGTGAACAAGGAACCTCGCAGTGCCGTTGGGAGGCGCGCTACGTCCCTTAAATGGGGATAACTTTTAGACCCCACTATTGCGAGTACACAAAGAACAGAGACGAGGAATGAGGGCGTCTTGCCGGCGGTCTCGTCCGGAAGCAAAAATGTGTCGTTTTGGAAAGGTTCCTGCACGTAACAACCATTAATGTTCGCGGATTAGCGACTAAATGAAGGAAGAGCCAGTTCTATAGTATTGCGACGGAACAAAAATTAGATATAATCGGAGTGCAGGCAACAAAAGTTAAAGGCGAAGACCAGACGGAGGGCATGCTCTGCCCGTTCTCGGCGCATTATGACGTGTGCGTCAGTCATGCGGTTGGGCAGACAGGAGGGTGTGTTCTATTTGTACGCAGTTCCTTAGGGATTGTTATACATTCGGTTACAAAGTGTCCATTGGGCCGCTTCGTAGTCTGTTATTTTGTATTTGCCTGCAATGAGTGGCGCATGGGTTGTCTGTATGCTCCAACTGACGTTGCAGAGCATCTCAATTTCTTCTGCTGAATTAGTGATTATAGTAACACTGAACGTATAATTATCCTTCTCGGTGATTTTAATTGTTGTATATTCATCTCGAGACAAAACGAGTGCTCCGCCTCATCGTGAGTCTAGCATGGTAAAGTTAATGTATATAATCAACGACTTTGCTCTTGAGGATGTGGGAGAATATATTACTAGTGGGCATGACACCAATTCACACATTTTCAAGGTTCTAGTCACGCACGCTTAGATCGTGCATAAGTGTCAATGTATATTGTGCATTTGTGCAAGCATAATATACTGCGTAAACCGTCTCTTCTTCGCTCACCATTGCCTCGTGATGTTTAGTATTTGCAGTAAAAAAGAATGAAAACGAAAATTTAACTGGGATTCATGGAAAATGAATAATAAACTACTTAATGGCGGTGTTTTCAGAGCTTAAGCACTTGAAGGCATACAAAAACTATATTAACTCAGACATGGGGCTGAACTTGGAAACGTTTAAGCAAAATATTTAAATGAAAGCTACAGAAAGAAGCAACATACTTAAACATGAATAACGAAATTATGCGAAACTGTCACGTTCGGACTTGCAAACTCTTGTCAAAGAAGAGAGTCTAACGCCTGGTACCTTTCAGGCAGATATCCGTATGGTGAAAGAAAAATTGGAGCTGTTAGACATTGAAAGATTTCGAGGTGTAATTGTGAGAACGAGAGCAGAGAAAACAGTAATGGCCGAAAGGCCTGAAAAACGCGCACAGGCATGGAAAAAAGTTATGTACAACGTAATACAATAGCAGAAATTATATACAATGGTACCGTGACAAGCGCGAAAGACGCGATTTAGCAAGTGTTTTACGAGTATTATAGTGCTCTGTTTTCGTTAGGTACGGTAGGTAGCGACCATTTCAAAAGTGAATTTGTGTCCTTCTTGACACAATTAGAGCACGAAACAAAAGGTAGATTGGAACTTTCAATCTAGGTAGGGGAGGTAGAGAATGCGTACGATGATCTGAATCCCGAAAGTCCCCTGGCCCTGACGGGCTAAGTGCGGCTTTCAAAAGAGCAATATCTCCAATATTGCTGCGCTTATTCAACGAAGCCTTTGAGTTTAAAACTTTGCCTCCATCATTTCTCACCTTCTCATACTACATTCATTCCAAAAACGAATGATTCTGTCAAACTTCAGCAGGTGTCAGCCTATCGGCCAATTATCCTAACAAATATAGATTACAAAAATTTTATGGAAATAGTGGCTGGAAAGTTGCAGAGCGTAATGAAATAGTGGACCCTCATCAAACATGCGGAATAAAGGACAGAAGCATCTTTACCAACATTCAAAAAGCGAGGTATGTATTAGAGTATTGCGATGTGATGAAGGGTGCAGTCGCGATGCTCAAGATTGATTTTGAGAAGGCCTTCCACCACGCGCCACACGATTTGCTTATAACCGTCTTAGATCATGCAGATGTTGGCACGGTAATAACAGAAGCTGTTCCTATGGCCTACAGTGCTTGTAGTACTTAGGTGGTTGTTGTCAAGGAGGTGGGAAATCTTACCGATGCGCGGCGCTCAGTTCGCCAAGGACACCCCATTTCTTCTCGCCTTTTTTTGAATGTTTATTGAAAGCTTTTGCCTAAGTATTATAAACCGCAGTACAATTAGTGGCTTCAGACTTCATGCACCCGAAGGACGCGTTCTGGCCTATGCAGACGATATAGCTGTTTTTCGTTCAAATCTCGAAAGTATTGCGGAGGTTATCACCGTTGTAAAACGATTTTGTGAGGTAAGCTCAGATGCAGTCAATTGGAGAAAGTGTCGTGTTTTTTGGCGTGGGGATCGGGATCTCACGCCACAGTTTTTCCTAAATGTGCGATGGGTAACAACACCGGTGACGTATTTAGGCGTCCCCTTAGAACGTTACACCGAAAGCGATCCTTAGTGGTGGAGACAGACAGAAGAAATCCGAGAAAAAGTCGTAAAATGGAATGGCAAAGATTTGTGTATATTTGCTTGTGCTGCAGTTTGCAATTTCTTTTTCATTAGTAAATTGTTTTACGTGTTGCAAGTGCTCCACTGTTCTCGAACGAATGTGCCAAGACATAATCGGGTTTTTGTCGTGTTTATATAGGGATCGACATGGGAACAAACAAGTCGGACAAGCCGTTTTCGGCGTGTCCGCGATGAGGGCTTCAGTTTATCGCATTTAATTCCGAGACAGCTTGTAAATCGTATTCTGTACCTTCGGGATGTTCAAGATCCTTTCTTGCGCACAGTTTGCCCAGTACGACTGGCCAGTGCTTTGCCCCAGTTTGGCAACTGTTCCAATAATACGTAAGGTCGACTACTGGATTACCTTATAGAGGTTGTTGAGTGATGTCGCTTCCTGGAGGCCTGCTTTCTTTCTTTTTAGAATTTTTAAGAACTGTGTTCCGTATAAAAACTGTATACAAATTTATGTGATCTTGTTCTCCAAATTTCATTGTACCGGACTCGTTTCTCTGGCGGAACATGGCGAAAAGTGCTGAAACGTGTAATAAACATGCCTGTGCGTCCGGGGATGAAAACGTTGTTTATTAAATTGCATGCAGGCGTCCTGCCAGTTAACACGTGACTTTCTGAAAAAGGATTCTTCAATCCCTAGGGTGACCACTGTTTCTTGTTCCGCAAACCAGAAACGATTGAACATGTGCTCCTGGAATGCTGGGATTAGTGTTTTTTTGGGATATTCTGCAGAGGACCTTAAAGAAGGATTTCTCTCGGGATGCACAGTCAATAAGGTACTTAATGGTTGAAAACGAGGGTGGTTTTCCTTATAATATTACTATGTTATTGGCTCTGCATAGTATTCGGACGTCACGCATGGCTCTTCGCCATGCAGATGTCGATGCTTGTCCTGGTATAGAGCACTTTCGCGACTCTCCCATTTCATTTCTGGAAATGGAAAGAGCGCAAAAGCGTGTACTCGATTGGACGCCCCGTATGGAATATTTGTTACATATGAAACAATTGTAACACATGTTTTTGGCATTACGTGGTTCATTATTATAGCATTGCAATAAAGAAAGAAAGAAAGGTTTAAATATCGGAATTCCGTGTCACAGGTCGTGCGTTCGATTCCTGGCGTTGGACAATTTTAACAACGTTTGTTTAATGATTTTTTGTGCAGTACTTTATTGAAAAGGTCGCGTTTTTACAGTCACCAAGCCGTTTGAGCCCGAAGTTTAGGCAAATCTATGCACTACCCATCATTCCCATACTGACAGCTCTCCTAGACAATAGCGCCAAAGTTCCCTCTAGTAATCATTGCAGGATGCTCTACGGCGGCGAGGGGCAGTTTCTGTATTTGTTGCACACGTGACGACAATCGAAGTTGCTCTGCGCCAGCCACTAGATTTGAAGCCATGGAGAAACAACAAAAGAAATTGAGGAGAGATGATTGTGCAGGAAGTCAAGTGGCATTTTTCCACTATACCAGCCATGTTGTCGAGGCACAATGGCGGCTGTGTTATGGTGGTGCGTGCTCACGCGTGTGCTGCCCCGTAGGTCTCGTACCGTGACAAAGGCGTCGAGCGTGCTGATTGCGTTACTTTCCGTGTTTTGTTCCAATGTGTTATCAGAACACGCTCTCCCGTCTGCTGTTTTGACTAGGTGTGACTGGAAGAAGCAATAAAAGCGTGAAATGAGCGCGCATGAAACGCCGTATGCCGAGCCACGGACGTGGCGCCGCGGGGTAAAAACCACGCGTTATCACAAGTAGAAACAAGGCCACAGAGTAATGATAACGAAGTCGCCAGGTCACGGGCTCGGGGAAGCCGTGATGGATTGGGCCACCGTAACGAGTGGTCAAGAAAACTGCAGTAGCCGCACAGCGTACAAAAGGGCGCCATTATCGACTTTGCTGCTGCTCCCACTTGGAATGACACCCTCGTCTTAGGAGCGAGGTGAAATCTGGGCAGAGCAGAAGCGACAAACAATGGCAAGAAAAATCTGCGGTAGGTTCTAGTCAGTCTGTATCAGCTAGTTCAGCGACCGGCAGGCCACAGCCGGCGACAATTAATAACCCTCCATCACAGCGCAGCTCACTGACTCGCCGAAGCTGACGGCTTATTGACGTAGAAAATGATGAAGAGTTAGGTATTGCACCTGCTTGCAGCTCTTGTTGGGTATACAAGACAAGTAAAAATCAGTCATGAGTCTTAAAAATTGAGCAATGCAGTGAGAAAATAACCAGGGAGGAAGAGGTAAAAAGGTTAGCCAGTGTATCTCGGGTGTGGTTTACCCTGTAACACTGCTATACTACGCCAGTATAGGGTGAACGCTTTTGACGGAGGTGTTACGTCTGAATGGTAGAAAGGTTGGTGCTGCAAGCTACTTTGAGCGCCCGTTGTCTCTATCTTTATCCTTTGTATATGCAAATGTTCCGTTGAAGCTTACTTGGATAAGTGGCCGTTGTATAGCGAAGTCCTAGCCTCATGATAGCGCTGACTTCGGCTGCCTTACCTTCTGCGTTCGATAATCCGTGCCCTTAGTCGCGCACAGGCGATGTCATACATACATAAACATGGTTCCAGTTAAAGACCTCTGTAACACTTTTCCTGACAATAGGTAACAGTGGCTATTTTACTGGGACATTGTTCCACATATCTAACATTTAAGAAGTGAATATCCTAAATTTAAAAAAAAAGCGCCGTTTAATATATTTTGTGTCTTTATTCGGAACGCCATTTTATTCAGGTACGTAAACCATCTATGGAAAAATTTTCCACTTGCAGCTGGAACTTGAGTGGAACAAGATTAAGAGTGTAATAGTTGCTTAAAATTGAACTCATTATTCCCTGCGATAGTGCACACGGCTGTACAATATTGTATTCAGCAAGACGGATGAAAACATGCAATGAAGCGGCAGGAAATTGAGATAGTGAGGAAACGGAGGTAGTAACTACGAGCATATGAAGATGACAGTCTTCACGCCTTAGCTCTTGCATTTCATCCTTGAACACCCTTACTCTCCCCGCCCCACCTTAACACACTCTTTTCGGTTTACGTTCTACCAACCACGACGTTAGCGGCAAGGTCGAAAGTGAAGAAAGAAAAGAACATGTGCAGAACATGAGGTGATTATTAACGCGAGTGAATGGATGAATGTTTCTAGAGGGATATTTACTTTATTTAGGAAATTATGCACCAGTCACTTATTTGTGGTAATGAGGATACTTAAGTCGTGTTTTTTGTTTCATTGAACAATTCCGTAGAGGACATAGCCTATAAACAGTGCTACTGTAGCGGTAGTCTCGGTGCAGGGCAGTCCGTGCTCCTCCAATATTTGCAATTGTTTATGTTTGGCGGCGAGCGTGCCCTGCGACTCCTTCGCCCGAGAGCACGCACCCTTTCCGTCGGTGCCTTCCTGCCGAGTATGAAAATGCCAATACCACATAGCGACAACGTTGATATATATCGACCACCACAAAAACAGGCGAAAGGGCAAAATAGAGCTTTTCGCTTCTATAAAAACAAAAAGCGGAGGGGGAAGGAAAAAACGTCGTCGAAAAAGCAACCGCACAGACCTCAACGGCTGCCGCTCGGTGGCGTCGGCGAAAGTTGGGAAAGGGCTGCGCTCGACCAATGGGTGTCGCTCTTAGCAGGGCAGGGGCAGGGTGCCTGCGTGCTCTCCTCCTCGGACCGCGAGAGAGGGAGAGCATGCACCCACCCTAGGCAAGGGAAACTGCGCGACGGCCAGGCTTGTGTTTCGCCCGAGACGCCGGGCGACACCGAGAGGCGGTCGAATTGCCGATGGCGGGCCGACGCTCGGTGCATGGTGGAGATAGAAGCCGCGGCGATAAACTCAGTGCCTGGACTGCCAGTGTTCGAAACCTGCTGCGGCGCAGTCTACAAGATGCGTGTGTTGAGGACAGCGGGTGGTGATATGTTCCCCGTTTTCCTTCTCCGGCCGGGACGTTCGAATGTGTCGCCGATGTTTTTTTTCTCTTTCTTCTTTTAAATATCCTTAATTATTTTGCTCACGTGGTGCCGGTGCAAGAAATGAAGCTCCCGAACGTCCCGCTTCCCTCACTACAGCGCTAAATAATTTAAACCCTTTGTGGACTTAAGCAAAAGGGTGCGACCCGCTTTCCTTACACGGGGTGAGCATAAATGTCAGGAGAAAAAAACTCCCAGAAAACAGTGCTGCATCTCCCTGCCGTGGAGGTAAAGTGTTGTGACTACTGTGTAAAAGTCATAATGCGGCTATTTCATTATCAGGAATAACCGCAACTCAATTCAATACTCCAATGTAGCTGCAACGGTGTTCCTGAGTGCAATGATGTTTAAAAAAGTTTATTTGTGGGGCTTAAAGTCCCAAAAGTGAGCATTGGGTTGTGAATCGGGGCATATAACGGGGGATCCCGCATCAGTTTTGACCACTTGAAGTTGTTTGTCGTGCACCAAAATTTAAGTATACGAGCGTTTTTTTGCGTACTGCCGCTTTAGCAATGCGGCTGTCGCAGCGGAGATCCAACCCACAACCTCGTGCTCAGCAGCGCAAGGCCATAATTAACGGTGTTGCGGAACAGTTTGCGGTACGAAGCAGCCATCGGTGTTATTGCCACAGCCTTTAAAATTGGAAACGGATCCCACGCGCTGCTTAACGAACGTCAAGGGAGGAAATTTCCGCCTTTATTTGCGAGTTGTCCGGTTTCTTTGGCTTGTGAGAATATGGGTTCATACTGTAGCCATATCATCTATGTGCGCTATGTTTACGGACTACGGCGGGCAAGGGTGCTTCGAGTTCTCATTAGGTGATTTCTTACGCCTGAAAACAAATGAAATAATCGGTATACATGCAGCCGGCTTTATTTATTCCTAGTGCTTTCTTTCTATGATATCTATCGGATTTGTATTACGCCACTGGAAGCATCAGAACACTTTACGTATTTATCCTTTACTTCAAGCTGCTCAAAAATGCAACCTCGCTGCAACGCAATAATTAAGGTCGGACCTAATGCTTAAACTCTAGAGACGATGCAGGAGTACTGACTTTCTTAGAAAATGACAACGCGCCATATTATTTAGAAGCTAAGTAGAAAGGTGTCTCCGGTAAAGCTTTGCTTCACGCGAAATTATGGTAAACTAAGCGACTATTTTTCACCTATAGAAAGAGCAAAATACTTGTTTCTTCTGAAGAAAACATTGTTACTCGTCAAAGATAGTAAAAATAGGCCTGTGGTACCCCTCGCGAAGTTCACTTTCATTGAAAGAGTGGAAAAATATTCATATTCTAGTATTTGTGTAATTTTTGTACATCCCAATAAAGTGCGCTAGCGTCGGTCGCACGTGGTAGTTAAGGTGAGATGCACGTAAAAGCAGTTTGGTTCCAATCTGCCCTTTACACCGGCGAATTTACACGTTTTAATTAAACCTATTGCTGCAGACGTGCAGGCCGCCAGAGAGATAAGTGGCGCTGCAGTACTTCGCTTTTGCTCATCGTCGCGCTGCCATTTAGCTGCTCTTCTGTTGCAAGCGCCTGGAGCAATCTGAGGCGACGGTCACTTTGAAGTGATATCAAGACTTCCTTGTTGCAAACGACACTAATACAGGGTAGCACTGGTAAAGATCTAGCACAGCAGACTGAAGACAATTTCCTCTGAAGTTCTTACAGCGAAGCTGAGGTAAGTTCACGGAGAGTACTAATATACAACTGTCGCTCGGCACGTAGTATTCTTCGCTAAAGTTACTTTTTTTTTTTCTTGAATAATTTTCGCTCTGTTCTTTCTACAAAGTATCATTAGTGCGAGGCAGCAGGGCTTTCCAGTCACGTATGACGTTTCCAGAAGACTCCCACGCAAGTCTTGTACACTTTTCCTCGCCAGAATATAGAAAAGCTGGATAAGGGGGGAAAGAGGGCACGGCCGATTGCGCCAAGGTTGCTTGTTCAGTGCGAACAGGCTACCCTCCGACTCATTTTTCCCAGTTCTTGCGCCACCGTTCCCCTTTCGTGAAGAGACAAAGGAAAGCGAATACGGTTAAGCACAGAGAAATAGAAATGCGTTAGACGACTCTCGGGGGCTGCCCAAAGCGGCGAGGAGGTCGTACGCAAGAACTAACAAAAAAGTGAGAAAGGGTGCACTGAGTCGGGGCTGGAATGGGAAGACACGGAAAGCTCAACACTTTCTTGGCCAACCCTTCGCACGGCCGAATCTGAGACCGAAGGGCATGCTGGCAGAAGGAAATAACACGTAAGTGACAACAGGCGCGTATACTGAAGCTTTGCCCGCGGGTGTTCACGACTGCTTTTAGCGCAGCATCATGGTCCCACGCTGACTGCTTGGATTTCGGATCCCGGTGTGCACGGATTTGGAGTGTTTGCAGGAGGGGAACAGACTAATCTATTTTTGAGTTCCCTTCCCGTTGGAAGTCGCTGTCATTAGTTTGGCATTTTCGACTTCACTCTCACGCTGGGTGGCTGATCTTTCCTGAAGGCGCAGGCTTTGAAGAAGAGGCGACAGCCGGCACCCTTCTGGGTTTCCTAGCGAGTTCCGAGGCAGAGAGCGGTTTGTTTAGTGTTATGTTTACGCTATTCTTGCGCTCGAGCCAATACACTCAAGCCAGAACCAAAAGCCAAAGGCACCTGCTTGCGTTTATGCTCTCGGGTAACCTGCTAAGTTTATTTTTTACTTGCCTAGTGCGAGATACGCACCATTACATTTATTTTTCCAGGTGTCACCTACTGCCGGCTACACAGCGTCTTCATAAGCCCCAGTGTTAGAGGAAACACATCCGTCACAAAGTTGTTCTGTATCAGGAGTTATGGCTGGTATTCTTATGGCAGCATCCACCCGGAGACATTTCTCGTTCAAATCCAGCAGCTTTCTTGACGGTCGGGTTTGACACGATTAGAAAATAATTCAAGAGTCGCATCCCATATGGCTGGCAAACTTGGTTGCAGTGAGGTGGGTTTACTTTGGTTTCTATTTTTTAAGAAGCCTTTGTGAGCCCGTGACAGAACTATGGAGCACATTTGCCGTTTACTATTTGGCGCCTTGTGTCTTACGAAACTATACCTCGCCACCATGGCAGTCAGTGACTCTGGCTAACACTAAAAAGACTAACTTAGATAGACACGGTATAATGTCAAAATAAACCATCAAGTCTGATTGCCAAAGACGGCGTTGGGTGCTTTGAAACCCGCTGCAATTCCGTTAAAGGAAATTTTATGCAAGCCGCCTAGATGACTAAGCAAGAGCAATCGCGCCATTTAGCCATAAATGAGAGGGGCGTGATACGCTCTGACACCATCCCGTGTTTAGACCACGTGATCCACACAATCGGGAACTGCACCGTCTCAGTGATGGGCCGATTTTTCAATACCCGATTACAATTACGCTACCTTAGAGATCGTTGGATTTCAATCGGTAAGAAACCGCCCAAGCGGAAGCGCCGGCCCTTGTGAAGAGAGATAAGGAAATATTCGGCTACATTAGTGAATTAGCGCTTGAATACGTATTTGTTTCAGTGTCAATATTCAAATGTCAATCACTTTTTTTCGCAATCCCGTGCAGAACACAGTCGGTCACCAGCGTATTTGCGGGGACAATACAGATACCTATGAGCTGATTCGTTATAAGTGTACCACATGCCGTCTCTTCGCGATGACCTCAGAGACAAACCGCACACGCATTGATCGAAGGATTGGATGGTCGCAAAGGACCTAACGCTTAAATGTGGACAGGTCGACAGAAGAAGCCGTAGCACACTCGGTAATCATCGCATGCGTGATGAAGAAGGTGTGGATTCATATTGCACTGAAGGCAAGTTATATATATTTTACTCGACAGCGTTAAGGGCCCCATGTCAAAGAAAATCTGGTGTGAGCGTCGGCGGACTTGTCCTTGAGCAAAAATTACCGTATATATTTATGTATATGTATATGCCACGCCTTGCTATACGGCATGCAGTATATACGGGTTATATTGCCGCACGATTCTGTCAATGACCCGCTGCGGTTGCTTAGTGGCTATGGGGTTGGGCTGCTAAGCACGAGGTCGCGGGATTGAATCCCGGCCACGGCGGCCGCAGTTCGATGGGGGCGAAATGCGAAAACACCCGTGTACTTAAATTTAGGTGCACGTTAAAGAACTCCAGGTGGTCTAAATTTCCGGAGTCCTCCACTACGGCGTGCCACATAATCATATAGTGGTTTTGTCACGTAAAACCCCATAATTTATTCTTTAATTCTGTCAATAATGTTGCTCGTACCACGTCTTAGGTTATTACAAAGTTATTCTTCGGAATTTTCAGAATGACAGCCCACAAACAAATACCATGAAACTGAACACCGACAGCGCATGCCTCTTATGTTAAATGTTCTCGCATTTAAATATTAAAAGTGGGAAACAGTAACAGAAACCAGAAAATTTTAAATTTTCTGGCGCGGCTGTCCACTACCTCCGGGATCGGCCCACGCAAGAGATCGCGTTTCTACCGGAAAGCTCGCCTTCGTGCATAGCGTTCGCCGCCTGCGTTTCGCGGTAGACTATTGGTTGCTATTGGTTCCATAAGCTGCAGTTGCCGGGAAGCGTGAGGAGCAATCGGAGATCTTTGAATGCTATCACGTTCCACTCTTCAAGGCAAAGCTGAAGCGGCCTCCGAGCCTTTCTTTCGCTTTCATATCCACTTTTCTAAATATTTATAAACTTTTCTTATATATGGACACCTGATTTACTGTTTCCTTTCTATGGCTTAGTTGTGTGTTGGGTAAATGTAGTTGTGGCTAATTAAAAATCAAACACCTGATTCTTCTGGAGCATTTTGGTTTCTTTTGGTGAGCCATTATGGAACAGATGGCCGGCTTCAATGAACGTCTGATAGAAAACGTGTCTTGCGCCATGTAATAATTACTTAGGTGATTGTTCCCGACTTCAAACACTCATGTTTCAGTATAACTACCGACATCGTATATTGTAAATCTAAAGAGAAAAATCCGCCGGACGAGAAATGCACCCGAAGAAAAAAATATAATAAAATGCAACACAGAAAATACTGTCATTTTCACAGCAAGACGATGAAATCAAGGACAGCATATATATATATATATAACAGACAGAAAGGCAGCAAATTTAACCTTATTGCCTATTCCCTACGTGGGGAAGCAGAAACGAGGGGGATACAAGAAGATAGAAGGAGAAGGAGACTTTCTTTCATTATTTCGGAAGTTTTCCCAAGGGCATAAACTATTAAATACACAAACGTAGGCCGATTTCGGCGATATACATCAATAATGCTCGATGGTTGGTCTCACAGAGCCAAGAATCACAGTGGTGTTCTCATGGGGCGAAAGCCCTCTGTCATTCCGCATGCACCCACGAATGAATGCTCTCTCACGATAAATGTTCACTCCCAAGCGTACTTCTAGTCCGGTTTTCGTCGAAAAGCATGTCAGCTCGTTTGTGACCTCGTGCGTACTATAGGTGTGAAGTCAATCTCCCAGGATCTTAGCTTCCGAGAACATCCGGTGATCTAAGCGGCTGTGATACATACGCATGACATCTTGTTTAGAGTTGTAGGTTAGGCTGCAGCAAAAAAAAATTCTTTTCTGGCCTCGGCCCATCTATAAGAGTTGCATTCGATAAGGAATGAGTAAGCGTTCCCGAATGTGACGCCCAACCACAGGCGGCAGACTGAAGTTATTGTACGACGGGAAAGCCCGGGTAGCACGCGGAATAGCATACTAGGGTCCAGTGAACATAACCTCAAGTTCTAAATATATAGGGAATTGCAATACCGAATTATAATTCTACGTGCAAAGGAGTAAAGCTGCATTCGCGGGATCAAATCCCGGCCGCGGCGGCCGCATTTCGATTGGGGTGAAATGCAATAACGCCCGTGTGCTGTGGATTGGGTGCACGTTAATCTTCGCCTGGTGTTCGAAAATAATCCGGAGTGCCCCACTACTGCGGGCCTCATAATCCAATCATGGTTGTGGCACGTAAACCCCACAATTCAAATGAGCAAAGTTGTGGCGCCCCATCGGTTCTCGACAGCGCTATTGACATGCGCTGATCTTGCTGGTGAGCCTAGCGCGCTCTTTCATCCGCCCTGTCGGTGCCCACACTTCCGCGCTGATTCGGCAGCCACTGAAATATAATGTCATAACCATTATCGAAAGCTTGGTGGTGAGTGTGTAATAGATTATGCACCATCTGCTCATAAGAGACATGAGCCAAGACAAACTGTATAGCGTTGGTGGGGCGCCCTTGAAGTTCATAAATTTCCCGAAGATTAGACGGCTGTTGAGCCACATAGTGAACGAGAGCTTGCAGAGCCGCAAGTTCAGCTGCTGTTCTGTGTCAATACGTGCGAAAATTCTAGCTGTACAGAGACAGAGCTTGATGGGTCAACCACAGCTGCGCTATACACCGACACCCATTTAGGCGTTATTGAAGATCGCAATATCGCCTTGAGTGCCCATGTGAATGACCTTAAGAAGAGGCTAATTCGCATTGGCCATCCGTTGAAGTCCATGCAGTTAAATGATGGGGACCATCTGTGTGCGCTATGTTACAGCTACACCCAGTGTTTTTATTGAATTTCAGCTTTACTGCCTTCCAGCCTTATCCGACACGAGCAAGATGAGCATCCGGAAACTACAGAGCATACAATCGCGAGCACACATTGGCTTTCCACGATGCCCTTCGACAGCTGCAACAATTGCTATTACACGGGAGCTCCATGGTAATCAAATACATCGCCGTCGGGAGCCTCAGAGCGAGCGCACATGCGCCATCCTTCACGGCTACCTCCACACCAACTAGCTAGTTCTCCCACACGGAGGCCAAAGCCTGCACTCTTCCTTGTTATGGCCAATCACCGAGACTCACTAACAGCTGGCTTCGAGCCTGCGAAGCGTTTGGCTCTCAGTTACTGGGTTTGCCATGAAGGCGGACATCACATTACTAGCCTTGAAACGACTGTCTCCCTTTCTCTAAATCGCTCCGACTTTGACCGTGTGCCTATATACAGGAATGGTTCTACCAGTTACAGCAGTATAGAGGAATGACAAATACAGGAATGTGGGCAAATAGCTAGAAAAGGTAAAATATTTCTTCAATAAAGAAGCCTACTAGCGTTCCTGTCTTTTTTTTTTTTTTTTGCTAACAGGAAACGGTATTCCTAAAATAGTACATGAAAATTTTAAGGATAGGTAAGTTTGCAGCTTTGGCTTGAAAAATTGCCAGCAGGAAAATAGCCACAGAATGCGATAACCAATGAAGAATCACGTCTTGAGGGAGCAAGGAGGACGTCTCTTATGCTGTGGTGCTAATATAAAGCATTTAAGGCTGTGGCAATCTCATTTTCTTCTTCTCCTCTGGTTTCTTCGCTCCGCTTTCTGCCGGACGCATCATACTTCTATACACAAAATGAAAATTTTTCAGTTTTCTTTTCTAGCCCTCTTTACTCCGATTTACTTCCTATTAAAGGACCTCAAAAAATCTTTTTTTCATCTTCGCTAGAGTACTCTTAGCCAGCCTTCCTCTGTATCCCGCCTTTTACTTCTTATACCTCGACTGAATGGACAGAGGGCTCTTGGGTCCCTTTCAGTGAGATCAGACAGCTTTGCTTGCCTGGCGCTGCGAATCCTCGACGGACCAATAACTGTCCTGTGAGAAGAGTGTGCGAAACCGCTGGAGACGGGCTTCAGTCTCGCTGCTCACGGATCACCGGGTGTCTTGCGTGTGAAGTCGCTAGCCAAAGAGGGCTCGGGTAAAGGCGTCCAGGAATAAAGCGCATTCTCCTCTTTCCCGCACCAACTCAATTTCGACCGCCTCACAATAGAACAGGCTGCTTTCCTGGCAAATAAGTAAACTCGGCGTTGACTTATATAAGAATGGACCCAGCCATCAACTCATAGCGAGGGTGTTATTGTACGGTTAAATGGAAATACTCGCGAGATAAACACTGAGACGAATAACGCGGGAAACACAAGAGCAATATCGTTTACTGCCTTCTCCTAGCGTGCAGGCATGTTTACCAGAAAAGCCGGCCAGTTGACTAGACTACGTAGGGGAGAGGAGGGGGAAGGGACAGAGCAACAAGATGGACAGAGACAAAAAAAAAATGTCCAGTGAATGCGCGATCGTGCGCGTACGGCGTTGTGCGACGGCAACATTTCGCGAAAATCTAAAAGGAGATGTTCTGTTGGACGCAGGAAGTAAACTAGGTGATGCTGCGCAGATTAAACTTTCGAATTTTTGCCAGTCATTAGTTTTCACATGAATTCACTGCCGTCTCTGTTGTCTTCTAATAAACTAGGCGATATCGTAATAAGTTCTGATGGTGTCTTAAAGCTAATCTTGAATCTCAACACTAAAAAGTGTACGGGTTCAGATGGTATCAGGAATTCTTTCCTTGTAAGATACTCCCTATGGCCAGCTGAGTACCTTACTGTAACCTTCCAGAAATCCTTAGACTCTGGTGAAGCACCAACTAAATGGAAAACAGCCAAAGTCCTGCTTTGTATACATCAGGTGGTAACTTCTCTCTAACTACAGGCCGATATCTCTCACGCCCAAGTCATGCAAGATGTTATAGCACATTATTCACAAACATATAATCGAATTCCTTAACTGTAATGATGTTCTAATATCTGCTAAGCATGGTTTCCCTGATGGTTATAGCATTGTAACGCAATTACCTGATTTTATCCATGATATTGATTCTAACTTAGACATAGGTAATCCAGTAGATGCCATCTTTATTGACTTCTCTAAAGCATTTTGATAATGTGATTCATTCTAAACTAGTGGTAAAACTAAACGCCATATTTAATAATACCTGTCTTGTTTCTTGGATTGCCAGTTTTCTCCGTTATCGCTCACAATTTGTTTCTTTTAACTCAGTGGACCTAACTCCTGTCGACGTTACGGCAGGCGTTTCTCAGGGATCCGTTTTAGGCCCTTTATTATTTGTAATATACATAAATGACTTACCTCGTAGCACCTCAACTAACATCACTTTATGCAGATGACTGAGTATTATACGAATCTATTAACTATATTGATGACCACCACCGTCTTGCCCAATCCCTTATGTCTTTCTGCGCTTCGTGCAAAACGTGGCACATGAACATCAACTGTAGTAAAACAGTTGTGACGTCATTTTCCAATAGACAGAGCCCCTCCTCGTTCAATCATTCTCTGGATGGCATCCAATCTAAAACAGTGTCTCAGTATAAATACATAGGTGTCATTCTAACCGAACATTTTTCATTGCCTAACATACTGAATATGTAAACGGGAAAGCCCTAAAAAATTGTTTGTTTGCCCCGCACTTTAGCTAAGACCCCCCGCGATACAAAACTGCTATTATATAAAACGCCAATATGCCCTATTTATAAAATATGCATCTGCTGTTTGATTCCCCTAGAAACAATGCGAAATAAGCTCGCTCAATAACGCTCAACGAAAATCTCTCCATTTCATTTGCCAAAATTACAGCCGCACTTTCTCACCAACACAGGGTCAACAGTCTTTGAACATTGAGCCATTACTTTCACAGTAACACATTGAAGGCTTAAAACTTGTGTATGCAATTATAACTCCATCTCTGCTCTGTCTGATTGCAAGTATATCACATTTATTAACGCAAGTTGTACCCGTAGCTCCCACGCCTTGAACATAACACCTCTTTATGCCCGTACTAACACATTCAAGTACACTTTTTTTCCACGCACAGTAGAGCTTTGGAATTTTCTGCCCGGCAACATTCGTCCACTATCGCTAAAAGTTTTTTCCTAGCTGCCATTGGTAAGCTTCGCTAACATGTAAAGCGCTTCTTTTTCAGCATTCATCTTTTTGTGTTTATGTGTGCTTTTATTGTGTAATGTATAGTAATGTGTGATGCTCCCACTCCTGCTATAGCCCTATATTGGGCATAGCATATGTAAACAAGTAAATAATAAATAAATGAACGAGTTTGAACCATCACTTGTTCAAAGAAACCATCTATGGTAGCGGATAACGTGGCTAATGCCAAGGAAAGCTGTGAAAAGGCCTTAATGTGGTAACTGCTTCGAGGCGCATCTTTATGCTCAGATTGATGTAAGAAAGTTTCAGTGTAATTTGTGAATCATTGAAGAAAGCGTAGTTGAGTTGTGCGCGCGTCAAATTTGGCACTCGGCAGCCTTTATATGCTAGTTGTGGCTCTAAGACATTCTCTCGTGCGCACTCTTTCTAAGCCTTCAAGCACTATTTAACTACAGCCGACGGCTCTCAAGCGTATACAGCTGCCTGCTGTTGCTCACTGCCGTTACTCGCTCGACTTAATTCAGTGGAGGCACGCTAAGGAAAGATGCACGATGAACCTTAGCCTCGATAAAAGCTACATGGCTGATCTACATCATCGCTTTCGAGAGAGAGACCCACTTTTCAGTAGGCACGGGCTGAACAGTGTGCGCCATTTAATTACCTATAGGCAGAGCTAAGTCCAATGAGCATCGGCTGTTGCACAATGTTCAGAAGGGTTATTTCCTCAAACGCAGGAAGGGTTCAGGACCAAACGACAGGATTGGTGGTGAAAAAGGGCAGCACACTGGAATCGCAGAGAAGAGATTTGTCGAACTTTAGCAGACAGAGGCAAGTAATGAATGCGCGGGTGCAACACCCCAAAAAACGTTCGCATATTGACCAAAGGAACCCCAAAAATAATGCACACCACGCGCCTCTCACGCAATGCCGTGTTTGCCCAGCTAAGCGTATGCTGAATACTAAGTGACGCCGTCTCTGGACCTTTCCCCAGGCAACGCATACTGGCGATGTTTAACTAAGTGCGCACATATAGCTAGAGCGTGACTGCGACGCTCTCTCTTCATACTTTTATTAGCTGCAAGTAAACATGGCCGCTTCGAAGATTTACTGTTGCGTGTTGACGCATCAGATGTTCTTTCGTTGTCTTTCGACACTTAGTTCAGGCCTCTCTGACTGGCAGTTCATAGCAGATGTATTGACAACTTGGTCGCAATTGAGCATGAAGCATTTAATTCCCACCTTATATGCTCAGGCCACGTCCTCGCTCGCACCTGCACTCACGAGAAGCGTTACGATGTGGTGGTGTTCTTTTCTTTTCGTAGGGGGGGGGGGGGTGGACATCTTTTTTTTTTTGCCAGCAACGAAACAGATTTTCAAGACACCGGGGCTGAAAAGAGGGTACTGAATTCGCTATTAAATAAACTTGCGTAATGATGTGGTGAAAAAAGCAACAACTGGATAGTGATTAGAATACATTATCGCTACCCAGACAGCTCGAACATAGAACATAGTCTGTTCAGATCGAATCGACAGAATAAGGGTCAAATAAAGCATGTTCATAACAACGGAACCGTCAGTGAATGTTTTCACACATTCAAAGCTACCGCAATAAAGGTATTTATAAAACATGATACTAATAAAATGTGTTGTTATTTTACCCAGAAGCATTCATAAATTGCTTGCCTTCTGCTTATTACGGGTTTCTAATGAAGTAATACAAATGTGTCATCATTTTTGTCGCGCGTACAAAACGAACTGCCTCGTAGCTCAGTGTAGAGGGCCTTAAACAGCTATATACAGAACCCCGAGTTCCAGATTACAAACCAAAAAAATTGTTTGCCACAGGACCTGCCTCTGGGCGCTGCTGCAAAGCCATCTGCGTCTGACTGATCGCTGCTGTAGAGAATTCGCCTGCGGCCACATTCCACCACCACACTAAACTCTACGTATTTCTGTGGCTCGCTAGGCCGTGTCTGTACGTGCCCTAAGTTGTGCAAAGACATTATATGCTTTGATCTACGTTCTACGAATTGAAGAAGAAAAGGTAAGAAAACAGCAAAACAGTGCTTCTCTTCAAAGAGTGGGGTGGCACCTAAACAAGGATGCAGGGGCAGCAAACAATGAAAATGTTAGGAAAGGCGCTAAGATTCTGAGCATCTAACTAAAAAAATGAGCGTATGTGTTGGGAAAAGAAAATGAACAATGGTTTGCCTTTGAGGGCTCCGGTCGCATTAGGTGATAAAATGCAAGAAGAACACGAGGGCGTGAAGGAGAACGAGATGGGGGGGAGACCTTGTGGTCTATCAGCGTGGGTAAGATATGCAGCTTATATTTATCCTCCTCTTGTTCATAACTTTATACGTATGGCTGCTTCTATAGTTGCATCTTGTTTTTATTTATTGTTTGAAAAACAGCAGGTTTTGTGAAAAATGTCTTGAAACGAAATCAGAACTTGGAGAGACAGGGAACGTGCACAGCCGTAAAGGGGGCTCTTACTGTTGCACGAGACGTTGTCCCTAACTCTTGCCCTAGCACCAAGTTCTAAGCTTCGTGGGATAATGTGGAAGTGTGCTCGCAAGTGCATGCAAGTGGGTGAATATTAGCGCACCTCTGCAAGGACAGCTTGCTTTACACAAGCACGCAGCTAGCTGCAACAATTACCCGATTAAACCCGATTACCCGAGCCTTGGAGTGGTGCCGTGGTTGCTCAGCAGAACCGCCTAGGTGGTTGGTTGCGCGAAGTAAGGCACATCAAACACAACAAAGCGAAATTTATGCAGTTGATGATGTAGCTTAGGGAATAGGTAGCTTTAAGGATTTAAATGCACCATAAGCTTTAATGACCGATCCTGGTGCATGGGTCGCTAATTTGTTGCACAGATGATGCTCACGTCATCATCATCATTATCATGATTGTCATTTTTATATTAGCGGTCTTCATCATCATCAGCCAATTTCTGATTCGCAAACACCTTTCCACGGAATAACTTGCCTTCAATATCATAATATCAATATCATAAGAGTGATGGCAATATCATAAGAGCAAGGCAGTGTCTACAACGCATAGCTCCAACATTAACCAGACGGCAAGCAAAGTAAGGTCAGACATCTTGGAATCCCTTTACAAAGCACGTGTACTTACTTACTGTGCTTCTCAGCACTTTAATGGTAACTTCACGTAGTAGTAGGCGAAACTCTTCCCTGCCCGTTGCGACATCCTCCTTTCATTAAATGAGGATTTTTTTCTCTCTTAGATATACTGCTGTATAGACAGCTGCACAAGACTATTGGTGCTAGTGACGTTGAATATTTTCATCCGCCGTCCTATAATACAAATAGAAATCGGGGAAAATGACTACGTTGACTAAACAGTGTGAATACGACAGAATATGGGACAAGTAGAAGTCTTGGCAAAAAGGAAAAAAAAGATCCCCCTAAAACCACAGCGTGTGCTCGCTCTCCACTGCTGAATAAAGGTAGCAAATGATGTTTGACTTATGTGTCGCCATTGCTTTTTAATAATAAGCATAACTATGTCTCTCGCGGTGCTTATAAATAAAGTTAGGTGCATTTCCTAGCGACTGTATTATCTAGTGCTCTGTTGGTATCACGCTGCTTGGTAAATAGCATAGTCGCGCAATCTCGCATAATTTTTGGTCCCGAATAAAATTTAATGGCTACGCTGCAATGCAAAGCGCGCAAACGCGGGAAAAGCTTTTGCTCGCTCACACGTGCTCTTCCAGGGATTGCGGCTGTCCCGGATAGCCATAGTCGCCACCATGGACCAAACGCAGTTGGTACATTTTTGAAATGATTGATTTAGGTTGAAAGCTCCCACTACCTTACGGCGGATATGCGCTTAATGCGCATGCCCCACGCGCTTAATGAAATTTGTTTGACGCTGAAGTAAAAGTTATCCGCTTCATTCGAGCCTATGAATGATAATTATCGAGTATACAGGGCGACATAATTAACTCAAACCTCTGTCTGCTTGAGCGAGCGGCAGCAGAACAGCGAGGGATGCCAGCTACATATGGTGGTTTCCAGACAAGCGCACCAGCCGGACTACTTTTCATGATTGCTTACGAAAAATCTCAGTGTGCCCGTATCTTCAATTTAGCCGCGAGGTGTTGATTGCTTCGCAACATTATTACGACATTGGCAATCAACTTGCATGAAGAACGTCTCGAATTCATACTCCTTTCTTGATGCCACAAGAATTCGGAGTTAGTACACTCTTATACTGACACTCGTTTTGAATGAATTGCCGCAAGCAAAAGTTATAACGAAAAATTGAAATAAATTATTTTTTCTAGTTAGGTGGGTTTTGTTAGGGAAATAACGCTGCAACTACAAATTACCTTACATTTTGCGAAACCTAAGTCATTTGTATGGCATGATAAGATCCACATATCATGTTACGTCGTCTAACCACATATCCATGGTCGTCTAACCAAGGTAGTTAATGCCTGCAAAGGCAGAGTTTTCGCACGAATGAAAGCTGAGAAGATCGGTGGGTATTCATGGTACGGAAAAGCATCTGAGACAAACAGAACAACATCGTTCTTCATGTAGGAGCTTGTGTTTCCCTTGTTCTTGCTTCCGGGTCAAGTGTGCCTACCGTTCCGTATGATCTCAACCCGCAAAGCCAATTTCGTTGAGGTAATTTCAAAACAAAGCGTAGCGAAAAGGTCTCATGCCATCACATATTACAGACGCGCGAAAGAAACTCCGCTAGGCTAGTCCTGCGGCCATGAAAGTAATAACATCAACTCCAGACTACGTCACTGATCTAACTAGGCCTATAGTCTTGCATGACGATATGGCTCTTAAGTAACTCGAACGTTTTCCTGTGTAAGCTCTCCCTGCAATGCGACCTCCCTGCAATGCGGTCGTGGGATCGGCATTCATTACCGTACTGCCTCGAAACGCTGTTGTTTTATTGTGCATGCCGCATTTTCCCTGCGTACGGTGCTGTATTGGTGGCGAAGATGCGTCGGCATTACGCAGACATCAATCCGACGCGCTAGTATACGAAAACATGCGCCCGTTTCGTTGTGCTTCGGCTGTTAGTAATCCCTTTACATGGTGTGACCACGTGATACTCGGCATTATGCAAGGGGATTAACGAGTTACCTTAGCTATTGGTAAATGTGTGGCTGCATTCACAGACGCGAATCGAACGAGATCACCGTGACAGTGATGCAGGTAACCCATCATCTGTACAGAGCCTTCGCCACCTTAGTAATATCTCTCGGCCTCTTGCTCATAAATAAATTAATCGTTGTTGATGTTTTCTGCCACATACAGCAGAATTTTCCTCGTTTCATTGTTCCTCCTCCTTCTCTCTTAAGTTTAACCAAGTGTCTCGCGACTTTTCAGTATCGGTCAGCAATATTTGAAGAACGAATGTCTCACGTTGGAGCCAATGCTTCGACTAGGAGTCTTGTCTTCGTAAAGGACGACGAATATACCGACCTTGAAGAAGACAAACTTCTGTTCCAAAACGTTGACTCCAGCCTCACACATCCCTCCTTACACCACTGTTGACTACTTCAAATATCAATATTCCCGTGAACCTCAATCTTATTTGTCTTTGTAAACGTATTATTACTCTTTTTTAGCAGACAGACATCAAGAATAATAGCTTTGTCTGGCTTTGTTGCTCATAAAATAACACATCCTATGTATCGGCCCCCAATACGACGTCGAGAGTGAAGCTCTCCGGACAACATTGAAGTAGCTGGACTCTAGACCATTTTCGGTAATGAAGATCCTTGGACCGTGGCCGTACGCGTCGATGGCACAGAAAGCCACGAAAGCGCTGTTGAAATACTTCAAGTCTACAGGTGTTGGGAACCGTGTGTAAACTCGTTGCGAACTTTCAACTGTGCGCGAAACTGTGCTTTCTCTCTCTCTCTCTCCTCTCTCTCTTCATCCCCATACGCCTTCCCCTAGTGCAGTGTAGCAAACCGGACGTGTGTCTGGTTAACCTCCCTGCCTTTCCTGTCTTGTATTTATCTTTCTCTCTCTCTCTTCTCATTGGTAATAACGGTTTTCTCCAAGGTGCGGGTCTGCAATTTTCCTTGAAGCCATGAGCTAGAAGACCCAGAACTGTCGTGGCATCGTTATAAGTGCTAACTTAGAGACCAGGACGAAATTTTCTTCTTTGCGAGGCTTTTCTTTCGAGGAACACGTATGGATTTCCTGTGTAGCAGTTGCTACGATTGGGTGGACGTCTCACATTCCCTTTATTAATTCAATTCTCTCTATCTTGCGGGTTTCCGCAGAACTATTACGTCAAACTCTTGCCTTTTCTTCGATTTCTGGACAAGTTCGACTTCGCCCTGCCAACGAACTGCGGCAAGTTTGGTTCCAGCATGACGGGGCCCCACCACATTTCTCCTCCACTGCAAAAAACTGGTTAAACTAATCTTCCACGGCAGTGGATTGGACGCGAAGGAGAGATGTTTTGGCCGCCGAGATCCTCTGAACTCTCTCCACTGGACTTCTTTTTGTTGGGCTAGGTGAAAGATCGCATTTACGCAGTTGAGCCCACCGATTTCAATGACATGAAGATGAGAATAGTTACAGCCTGAAGAAGCATCGACCCGGAAATGCTGCGCAGAGTTGTCGACTCGACGCTAGAGCGGTTCATGTGGTGTGTTGCGGCGGAAAGCAAGCATTTCGAACATTTTTAAATCATTGGTTTCTTGGCGATTGTCATAATTCTAAGTTGAGTAAGATTTCATATCACTCGAAGCTAATATTGTAATATTGCATGCGTAACTAGATGGCTTGGGCTGAAATTTCAGCCGTGCGTATCTCGCTACACAGGCGCGTTACTAAAATTGTACAAAATGGAACAGTCGCCAAATGGCACCACCTCTAGCTGAGTTTTCAATATAAACATACATGCTAACTGCAGTAAACAAAAGGTTAATTATCGAAATTAATTAAATACTGACATTACGACGACAATTATACTCACAGTTGGCGACAGCCTGGCCGCATAACCTAGGTAAACTAATGGCTTCTGAGTACTCCTCTTCGCATCTTTTTTAAAACCTCGGAAAGTCTATTTTCGAACACCCTGTATATATTTGCTTCCTTTACTAAATTTCTCTCTTCATTTCATTCGACGTCCACGTCCTCTAGGAATTATCTATCACATGGGTGAATATTTCTACTACTCGCCTCTTCTTCGTGATCTCATGCTGGTCTCAGACAACAGTTCGCTTTTGCAACCGCGATTCTCCTTTTCACAATTCTTTGGTTGTGTTTCTCGCAGTTATAACAAATACAGCAGCATAAGATGACTAAACGGCAGGTGATTAGTAGCACATTCTTACACATCATTTACATAACTCCCGCAGGACAATCTGGGTGTAATTGTCTTTGAGGGAGACCTCACAAAATTTTTACAATGGCGCCTTATGCAGGGCGCGGGCGGTTACCCTTCGACTTCTACAAGCCCGTTCGTACCCTAACCTCGCGGTTCTTCATACCATATACCCTGAAAGATATCCCAGTGCGGACTGCCCTGCCTGTGGACTGAGGGCAACATTGGACCATGTGTTGTGGGAGTGTGAAACCATCGGCTCCTCCTTCAGCGAGGATAGGTGGGCTGCGCTCTTGGGCAGCCCCGAACTAAACGACCAAACCCTGGCCGTCCAGAGTGCCCGCGATCGGGCCGTCAAGCTCGGCTTGGCGGTTCCTACGTGGGACTAGCCGGGTGGCGCGGGGTCTTCCCTGCGTCTTCTCTGGACCGAAATAAAGTTATTTCACTCACTCAATGGCGCACCCTTCGTTCTTACTTCCATTTCCCCTACCACTCCCTCTACACGAGAATGTAGCCAAGGCTATTTTCAGTGTCCCCTTTGCTTCGAGTAATCGATCAATTCGGTATCGTGCTGCCCTCTGTTAAACCCCTCGTTAGCTCAGATTATAGAGTGACCGCCTCGAGTTGGTGTTGATACCGGGTTCCAGTAGCACACAAGGACGAATTTATACTTCAAATCCGATGCTTTCTTCACGGGAAAACTGAACGGGTTCCCTTTACAGCTTTGCCCTAAAGTCGTGCGAATGCAAATTTTAAATTTGTGCAATGGAACAGTTGGAAAACGCGCGTAGCTTTGTGCTGTAGTTTCTTCGCCGTCTTCCTAGCTGAAATAAAAATTGCTTATGCTAATTTTAGAAACGTTTAAATCAGAAGCAGGAGGGAACTTACCAAATAAAAATTAATGCGTATAATCGGGCGACCATAAAGTCGAATCCTAAGCCTTATTGTTACGAGCATGGCCAAAGTAATGCAGAAAAGTAGTCTCAGACTTGTCGGTCCCAGTTGAATGAGTGCAACCAATGACGGAGAAAACGGACCAAAGATAGCGCGTAAAGAGCAAATAGGACCACTGCAACAACAGCAAAAGCAACCAACAGCAGTAGTTTATAAGCATATATCCGAATTGCTGGCCACAAACTTCACTGGATTCATGCTTGTGCAATACCTACGATCATAAAAATAGAAGGTTTAAGACAAATAAATGCAACAAGAAAACCTCAACACCCTCGAAATTTTGTTGTACGCGCTGTGCTGCCAACTTGGTTCTTTTAGAGCGTATCCGCTGTTATGGGCTCATTACAATAGCTGTTTCGGTTGGCGATGATGCCCACCTCTGCCGCCGCCGCCAGTGTTCGGTGCCAGTGGCAGCTGTCATCGGGAATGAGAAAAGAAAAATGCCCAGTTCCCGCCGAGATCGCGCCGGGAGGCGATGTGTGGAAGTCAGCTGCTCGACCACTCAGTCACGCCAGAGCTTTTCTTTCTTTCTTTCATGGTATTTATTACAGTAGCATGCAACCCAATAAAACATTCCCCAGTTGTAATAGAATGGCGGCCCCAATGACAGTCACCGAGAGAAGAGGCAGAGTTAATACTTTGGGTGGAAACGTCGGTTGCACTTTAGAAAGGTGGTAAGAATAGCCACCTCACCGAAATGGAGTACCAGTCCGGTTGAATATCAAGTCCCTCACGAATATGTTTTAGGTGCACAATCATCTGGATGAAATGTACCCTTGTGCATTTGCGTTTTCCACAAACTGCGTATTCCCACGGAAAAAGAAAAAACATGTCGAAAGGTGCATTATCACCAAAGGTCAGCAGCAGGTATCGTACAGTAGGAGCGTTGATTTCAAGGTCACGCCAGCGCTGCAGCGGAAAAAGCAGCATGCAGCGTAAAAATGCCTTTTAAACGCGTCCTAGAGGGCGAGGAGACACGCAATGTGGCATGAGCGCCGATGTAGCATCGATATGTGCATATTTTGCATTCCAGGCGCACATTATTACATCAAGTAGAATGCCATGTAGAAGATACACAGGTAGCGGTACAAGGCAGGTAAAAATGGTTTGATCAAGAAAAAAATTGTAAGGAGATGCATACACTAATGCTAGAAAAGATGCACATTCTGTACCAGATCAAAGCGAGCTGGCTAGGTGACTACATCACCGCCGTGTTTCAAAGCGATACCAATAAATAATAATCGTATCATTGTTATCATTGACATCGTACAGTGCCACTTGCCTTGCTATGCGAGATGCGCACCACGTAGCGTCTATACGTGCGCGCTTTGTATTGCAATTTCATAGTATTACACCAGGTGGCACACCATCAAGCAGTTGCATAAGTCGCCGTACTAGGTAGACAGAGAAGTCTTGAGGAAGAAAAAGAAGGCAATCGAGATGTATAAATATTGATGTAATGAAGAATATGTATGGCATACTTGATTAATGTGGTGAATTGGACCTGCTGGTACATATTTGAAAAAGCGGCAGCGCAAAAAGACACGGACGGAGGCTGGATGACAAGGACGGGCGCAGAACTTCCAACAACATGATCGTGACCGGTTAAGGAAAAATGCGCGCTGTCAAAGCCAGCAACCTGACAGCGGCAGAAGGCACATGTGGTCTTTTGTTGAATGTGCAGAAGGTGTATAGTCTATGATATTTCACTAAGGTGCTGAAAAGTGTACGTTGGCCAAACTGGGAGATGTGTAAACGATAGGTTAAAGGAGCACTCAAACAACGCAAAAAAATGCGCTTGAAGGAAAAGATTTTAAAGGTTTGGTGGTAAGTTATTGTGTGATTTGCAAGGACTGACCGCGCAGCATTGAAATCTCTTCCGTTATCAAGAGGAGTAAACGCGTGTCACACGGGAAATCGTAGAGTCTGAAAGGATCTCTAGACTTGGGGGCAAGGGGGGGGAGGAGATTTATCAGCATGGCCTCCATCACGCTTGCAGAAAGAGCAGGCACATTTACGCTCGCGCAGATGGTAATCCCTGGATCGGACAGCACGTATATTTTCGTGAACCATTCACATTGATGTGTGAAGTTCTGCGCTCGTGCTTGTTGTACTGTCTTTGGCCGTGGATTTACTTCTTGCGCTGCCACCTTTTCATGCATAGCGTACCTGACTAATTCAAGCAGGCGAGGTGACTGGTTGTCGCCGCCCGCTTCAAAGGGAATGACATTAAATCGTCATCATCATTAGCATCGTATCGTGGCATTTGAGAGTCTATGTGACATACGCGCCGCGTAGCGGCAATACGGGCAAACTTTGCATCACAGTTGCCTTATATTCCACCAGCTGTCTCGACATGTAGCAGTTGCATAAGACGTTTCATGCTGCATGTAGCTGGACTTGGTTAACTCAAGCAGGCTAGGTGAATATTTATCACCACCCCATTTGGAAGAGATGGGGATACCAATACACCACCATTACCATCATCAACAACAACAGCAACGTACTGTGCCACGTGTCAAGCGATGTGACATGTGCGCCACGTGGTCTGGATGCCTGTGTCTGCTCTTCAGTACACATTATGGCGCCTCCTCGGAAAGTACGAACCACTGCTGAAGAAGCGAGCCGTAAAGCTACGGGCGCGACTGCAACCAGGCAACATCGGGCTGAGCAGATCGATGTGCAGAGAGAAGGACAAACCCCAGCTCGTCGTCGTCACCGGGCGTACAGCTAAGATCGTTCTAGTTTAAACGGCGCGAAGAGACTTCACCGCGGAGACCTTGTAGTGCCTGGTGCATAAAAGGGAGCTTGTATGCAGCCGCTCCTACAGCTTTCGCTGTGATTGTGCTGCGTGTGCGGCGCAGGCCAATCACTTTGTTATTGGAAAACGCTCTGAAGAGCCCAGCAAACGGAGAAAACAAAGGAATTCTTCTAGGACAGTCGAAAATGAAAGATAACTCATCCTTTCAATCTAACTTGGGTGGTTTGAATGAAGTTGGCGGCTCCACCATTCGGAAATGCCGGACACTACTTCTGGGAGTGAAAATTACTGCTTGTCCCTCGTCTCTCGTCGTTCTCAATCAAGTCCAATGCCCGACGAAAGGCACTCGGCCTACCCTGCCACTGCTGGTGAGATCGACATTCCAGAACAGCCGCCTCGTTTGGCCGCTGTCTGCGGTGTGTGTCTGCGCGTAGGCCTGATCCTCTCTGGTTCCTCACCCTTGATTTCATATTGACCAAAACTTTCCCCCCCCCTGTAAAGTCTCGCCTCGCTGTTCTTTTTCTTTTGTTCCATTTATATAGCGCTCGGCGAAAATTCCTTTAGCTCACATTCTTTCGTCAGTCAATCTGTCGAAAAGCAGTTAGTCGTTATCTTCATGAGGCTAGAGGTAATGCCTCGGGATTCTTATTTGCGAACGTTATAAACTGAAGTTCAAATAAATTTTCTAGGGAAACTGTCCTACGTAGCAATGCGCCACTGGTTTCAACTGAATCTGTTGTGGTGAACAGTAAAGAACAGTTATAATAGGCGAGAATCAATAAGGCATGCGTAATGAACGAGAAAGTCTCTCAACAGTTGAAAGCAAAAGTAGAATCTGTTCGCTGAAGATTCGAGTGACAGGACGGAGAGGATCATGACCATTGGAGGCTAGAGATCACCAAAAGGGCTTGATTTAGACGCTAGAATTGAGACGAATTTTTTTTTACGCTACCACACACCATGGCTAACGCTCTTTCATGTGTCCTTCCGGTGGTTCAAGTGGAACGTGCCAAGGTAGGCGTTAAGGTACTGCTTCGGTGCTAACTTTCCCTAAAGAAAGGAACGTACCTCCTCGGCCTTCGTCACTACTACCCTTGACAGGCTTTTGGATGTCCGCAAATATTCACAGATTTTACTTAAGTTTTTGTAACTGTCGAAACATAAAAGAAATTGACGACGAAGAGTGGATGGCACTGCAACGCGCATAATTGAAGGAACAAAAATATTGGTTTCTTTGGTAACTGTAGGCGTATGCTTCATCCTCCCACTAGCATTATACTTGAAATAAATGTCACATCAGACCGACCGCAAAATATATAAGCTAAAACATGGTATCAGATATGTAATTTGCTTTTCTCATTGATTTGTTTACTCAGATGCGTAGGCCTTGACGGAGGAAATGATTATATAAGTGTTTGTCGGCAACGACTACACGAGTTTACTTTTGTATCCTGGTAGCTACAACTTTCGCAATGCCTACCACCGATCTGAGTGAAAATTAGCGACTCCCTTAAGAGGTGTTGTATTGTAGGTATTTCGCGTACGCTCCCTGCCGAACATATTGTCACGTGGTAGTGACGGTGAAGAAAGAAGCAATACGGTGGAATACAAAACTAGCTTTTATTGGGCGAACCTGTGCCCACAAAAACAGGCTACACTTATAGCACAACGATAGCGGCGAACACGGTCGGCGATCGTCGGAAAACTGATTAGCGGGTCAAGCGCGTCGGCTTTTATAGATCAGTCGTCGAATGTTCCAGATTAACTGATGGGACCCGCGTGTCTTCCACAAAGTTCTACACCATTCGTGTCACGCGATGAAATCTGATAACACAAGGTTCGGCGACAACAGACACGCGGATAGAAGCGTCGATAACTTTCCAGAAACGTCGGATACATGCAGGCGCGTCCCTCGCTGTGCGATTACAGTTGTTAAGCGGCGAAACGTGGTTGCCCGATAAAGATAAGTACACGTGTCATTACCCCCCTCTTAAAAAGCATCGACCCGATGCTGCTAACAAACGAAAGTAACAAAGAAAAGCACTCGTAGCAAAGAAAACAACAAACTAAGGAAGTTCATTAGCGTCCGTAAAATGGTTTAAGGCGCACCACGTGCACCACTTCAGATCGTGCGCGGCGCCGCTGTGAGTGCGAAATGCCGTCTGGCACGACCTCATAGTCTAGAGCGCCAATACGTCGGATGACCTTGTAGGGTCCGAAATAGCGTCGCAGCAGCTTCTCACTGAGTCCTCGCCGGCGTATCGGGTCCATACCCAAACACGGTCGCCGGGCTGGTACTCGACGAAGCGTCGTCGGAGGTTGTAGTGTCGGCTGTCGGTACGCTGCTGGGTCTTGATCCGTAGGCGGGCGAGCTGTCGGGCTTCTTCGGCGCGCTGGAGATAGGTAGCGACGTCAAGATTCTCCTCGTCAGTGACTTGCGGCAGCATGGCGTCGAGCGTCGTCGTCGGGTTCCTGCCGTAAACCAACTTGAATGGCGTGATCTGTGTTGTTTCTTGCACCGCCGTGTTGTAGGCGAAGGTGACATACGGCAGGACCGCGTCCCACGTCTTGTGCTCGACGTCGACGTACATTGCTAGCATGTCGGCGAGGGTCTTGTTCAGGCGCTCCGTGAGACCATTCGTCTGCGGATGGTAGGCAGTTGTCCTCCTGTGGCTCGTCTGGCTGTACTGCAGAATGGCTTCGGTGAGCTCTGCTGTAAAAGCCGTTCCTCTGTCGGTGATGAGGACTTCTGGGGCACCATGTCGCAGCAGGATGTTCTCGACGAAAAATTTCGCCACTTCGGCTGCGCTGCCTTTTGGTAGAGCTTTGGTTTCAGCAAAGCGGGTGAGATAGTCCGTCGCCACGATGATCCACTTATTCCCGGATGTTGACATCGGAAACGGCCCCAACAAATCCATGCCAATCTGCTGGAATGGTCGACGAGGAGGTTCGATCGGCTGTAGTAATCCTGCTGGTCTTGTCGGTGGTGTCTTGCGTCGTTGACAGTCTCTGCATGTCTTGACGTAACGGGCGACGTCGGCGGTCAGACGCGGCCAGTAATACTTTTCCTGTATCCTCGACAGCGTCCGGGAGAATCCGAGGTGCCCAGCGGTTGGATCGTCGTGTAGGGCGTGCAGTATTTCTGGACGGAGCGCTGACGGCACCACAAGAAGGTAGCTGGCGTGGACTGGTGAGAAGTTCTTCTTCACGAGCAGGTTGTTTCGTAGCGTGAACAAAGACAACACGCGCTTAAATGCCCTAGGGACAACGTCGGTGTTCCCTTTCAAATACTCAACGAGGCCTTTTAGCTCCGGGTCTGCTCGTTGCTGTTTAGTGAAGTCTTCCGCGCTTATTATCCCAAGGAAGGCGTCGTCGTCCACGTCGTCTTGCGGCGGGGGATCGATTGGGGCGCGTGATAAGCAGTCGGCGTCGGAGTGTTTTCTTCCGGACTTGTATATTACCGTTACGTCATATTCTTGTAGTCTGAGGCTCCACCGCGCCAGCCGTCCTGAAGGGTCCTTTAAGTTAGCTAGCCAACACAACGCGTGGTGGTCGCTGACGACTTTGAATGGCCTGCCATAGAGGTAAGGGCGGAATTTAGCTGTAGCCCAAATGATGGCGAGGCATTCCTTTTCAGTCGTAGAATAATTGCTTTCCGCTTTTGACAGCGACCGGCTAGCATACGATATCACCCGTTCAAGTCCTTCTTTCCTCTGGACTAGGACGGCACCGAGGCCTAGGCTACTGGCGTCAGTGTGGATTTCAGTATCGGCGTCCTCGTCGAAGTGTGCAAGTACCGGCGGCGACTGCATGCGTCGTTTGAGTTCTTCAAATGCGTCGGCCTGCGGCGTTTCCCAATTGAACTCGACATCAGATTTCGTTAGATGTGTTAGCGGCTCCGCGATGCGCGAAAAGTCCTTGACAAAGCGCCTATAGTAGGCACACATGCCAAGGAATCTGCGCACTGCCTTCTTGTCGATTGGCTGCGGGAACTTTGCGATGGCAGCTGTCTTCTGCGGGTCGGGGCGCACTCCAGATTTGCTGATGACATGGCCTAGGAATAGAAGCTCATCGTAAGCGAAGCGACACTTTTCCGGCTTCAGGGTGAGCCCTGATGACTTGATGGCCTCTAATACTGTCGCAAGCCGCTTAAGGTGATCGTCGAAATTTCCGGCGAAGACGACGACGTCATCCAAGTAAACAAGACAGGTCTGCCACTTCAATCCTGCTAAAACCGTGTCCATCACGCGCTGGAACGTTGCAGGCGCCGAGCACAGTCCAAATGGCATAACCTTGAATTCATAGAGGCCGTCTGGCGTGATGAAGGCGGTCTTTTCGCGATCCCTTTCGTCGACTTCTATTTGCCAGTAGCCAGACTTGAGGTCCATCGATGAGAAGTATTTAGCATTGCAGAGCCGATCTAATGCGTCGTCTATCCGTGGGAGGGGGTATACGTCTTTCTTCGTGATTTTGTTCAGTCGACGATAATCGACACAGAAACGTAGGGTTCCGTCCTTTTTCTTCACTAAAACAACTGGAGACGCCCACGGGCTTTTCGACGGCTGGATGATGTCGTCGCGCAGCATTTCGTCGACTTGTTGTCTTATAGCTTCGCGTTCTCGCGTCGAAACTCGGTAAGGGCTCTGGCGTAGTGGTCGAGCGCTCTCTTCGGTGATTATGCGATGCTTTGCGACTGGTGTTTGTCGAATCCTTGATGACATCGAAAAGCAGTCTTTGTATCGTCGAAGCAGACTTCTGAGCTGTTGCTGCTTAATCACGGGGAGACTTGGATTTATGTTGAAGTCTGGCTCGGGAACTGCGGTCGTCGGGGTAGATGCAACAGAATCCGAGAGGACAAAGGCATCGCTGGTTTCCTGTATTTCCTCGATGAATGCGATCGTCGTGCCCTTGTTGATGTGCTTGAACTCCTGGCTGAAGTTTGTCAGCAACACTCTCGTGTTTCCTCCATGCAGTCGAGCGATCCCTCTTGCGACGCAAATTTCACGGTCGAGTAGTAGACGTTGGTCGCCTTCGATGACGCCTTCTACGTCAGCGGGTGCTTCGGTGCCGACCGAAATAACGATGCTGGAGCGAGGCGGGATGCTCACTTGACCTTCGAACACACTCAAAGCGTGCTGACTACAAGGGCTCTCCGATGGTATCGCTTGATCTTCCGACAGCGTTATTGACTGCGACTTCAGGTCGATGATTGCGCCGTGTTGGTTCAGGAAGTCCATGCCGAGAATGACGTCTCGTGAACACTGTTGCAGGATAACGAAGGTGGCAGGGTAAGTCCGGTCATGAATGGTAATTCTTGCCGTGCAGACTCCAGTCGGCGTAATGAGGTGTCCTCCAGCGGTCCGAATTTGGGGGCCGTCCCATACAGTCTTAACCTTCTTCAACTGGGCGCCGATGTGTCCACTCATTACGGAGTAATCGGCCCCTGTGTCGACTAAGGCAGTGACTGCGTGGCCGTCGAGAAGCACGTCAAGGTCGGTGGTTCTTTGTCTGGCGTTGCAGTTAGGTCGTGGCGTCGGATCACGGCTGCGTCGTGTTGAACTGAAGCTGGAACGTCGCTTCGTCAAGTCGTCTTTCGTCGGTGTAGTCTTGGCTTCCTGACTTCGTCGGGACGGCGGCGTGTCGTCATTAGGTCGTCGAGATGGTTTCTTCGTCGTCTTCGTCGGCGGCGGAGGATCTTCGTCAGTTCGACGAACAGCAACCGCACCTCCATCGGTTGCTGCTTTTAGTTTTCCGGATATGGGCTCGCAGAGCGGCCCCGGGCTGGGCCGGTGTATGGTCGGTGCTGCGGCGACAGGTAGCGGCCTGGTGACGGCGAACGGGACGGTCGTCGAGGGCTCCACTGAGTAGCGGCGAGGTAGTCGGCGATGTCACGAGGGCGTTCACCTTCCCTCGGGCGCTGTGCGTTCACGGCGAAGCCTCGCAATCCCATGTCGCGGTATGGGCATCGGCGGTACACGTGGCCTGCTTCGCCGCAGTGGTAGCAGAGCGGGCGGTGGTCGGGGGCGCGCCAAATGTCAGTCTTCCTCGCGTAAGTGCGCTGGGCGACGGGTGGACGTGCTGGCGGCGGCGGCGGTGGACGACGGAATTGTGGCGTTACAGGGCCCTGGCGTTGTCGCGGAGGGGGAGCTTGACGGCGTGCGACGGCGGCGTAAGTCATCGCTTCTGGCTGGGGCTGCGGTAATTGTGGTTGCACCTCAGGAACTCCTAGCGATCGGTGCACCTCTTCTTTCACGATGTCGGCGATCGAGGCCACTTGAGGCTGCGACGATGGCAAGACCTTGCGCAGTTCTTCGCGCACGATGGCCCTGATGGTCTCGCATAAATCGTCCGTGGCCAGTGATTGAATTCCGGAGTAGCTTGTTGGCTTGGTGCGTCGGTCAAATTGCCGGTTCCGCAATTCCAGTGTCTTCTCGATGCTCGTCGCCTCACGAAGAAACTCGTCGACGGTCTTCGGTGGGCTTCTTACCATACCGGCGAAAAGTTCCTCCTTTACACCACGCATCAGTAGACGTACTTTCTTCTCCTCGGACATTTCTGGGTCGGCGTGGCGGAACAGACGGCTCATTTCCTCAGTGAAAATCGTGATGGTCTCATTCGGCAGCTGTGCTCTTGTCTCCAGTAGAGCTTGGGCTCGCTCTTTTCGCACGACGCTTTGAAATGTTTGCAGGAAGCCGCTTCGGAAGAGGTCCCACGTCGTCAAGGTGGCTTCTCGATTCTCGAACCACGTCTTGGCGGCGTCCTCCAATGCGAAATAGACATGTCGTAGCTTGTCGTCGCTTGCCCAGTTGTTAAACGTAGCGACCCTCTCATACGTTTCCAGCCAGGTTTCCGGGTCCTCAAATGTGGAACCGCGGAACGTTGGTGGTTCCCTGGGCTGCTGCAGCACGATGGGGGACGCCGGGGCTGCCATTGCGGTTGCCTTGGCCACAATCTTCTTGGTCTTCTCAGGTAGAAGTCCGTGCTCCGGGGGCAGCTGTTGAAGACGGCGGCTTGCTCGGTGGTCCGGGACTACGTTGGTGTTCTGTTTGTGGTCTGGGCTGGGATCACGGCTTGTCGGGGGCGTCCTGTACATGGACGAAAAGCACCTCCACCAGATGTCACGTGGTAGTGACGGTGAAGAAAGAAGCAATACGGTGGAATACAAAACTAGCTTTTATTGGGCGAACCTGTGCCCACAAAAACAGGCTACACTTATAGCACAACGATAGCGGCGAACACGGTCGGCGATCGTCGGAAAACTGATTAGCGGGTCAAGCGCGTCGGCTTTTATAGATCAGTCGTCGAATGTTCCAGATTAACTGATGGGACCCGCGTGTCTTCCACAAAGTTCTACACCATTCGTGTCACGCGATGAAATCTGATAACACAAGGTTCGGCGACAACAGACACGCGGATAGAAGCGTCGATAACTTTCCAGAAACGTCGGATACATGCAGGCGCGTCCCTCGCTGTGCGATTACAGTTGTTAAGCGGCGAAACGTGGTTGCCCGATAAAGATAAGTACACGTGTCAATATGAATAGAGGCGTAAAGCCGCAGGGAGAGAAATAAAGAAAGACACGAAGGCTAATTGGACGCACGCCCATTTTACTACGCTGCAATGAGTGAAAACGAAAAGGGGGTGAAGACGAGACAGAAAAAAAAAAGAGCAGTAGTTGCGCGCAAGCTTAAGTGTGAGCACCAAGTAAAAACGCACAAAACATTCGTGTCCAATGCATGCTTCGCGTGTGGTGGGAAAATGACAACTCGAGAGGTTGCTTTCCCTAACCAAAAACACAGCAGCAGGAGCAGACAAAATTAACAACTCCGTCATTCGCAACCTAAGCGAGGAGGCGATAGATCAATTAACAATCTACCTAAACAAATTGTGGAACGAGGGAACGATCCCGGAGGAATGGAAACACGCCGAGGTCGTAATGATCCCGAAGCCAGGAAAGAAACTACAGATAGAAAACTTAAGACCAATCTCCCTCACCTCATGCTTGGGAAAGTTATACGAAAAAATAATCACAAGGAGAATACAGCAACTCATGGAAGGCAAGGAACTGTATCCGCACAGTATGTTTGGCTTCCGAGCAAAGCTATCAACACAGGATGTCCTCCTACAGATTAAGGAAGAGGTCCTAAGCAAAGCACCCAAGACAGGAGAAAACATCATAATGGCACTAGACATCAAGGGAGCCTTCGATAATGTCAGCCACGCGGCAATAATGGAAGGGCTTCAAAACATAAATTCTGGGAAGAGGACTCATGACTACGTGAGAGCCTTCCTAGCAAAAAGAACGGCCACAATAGGACTAGGGGATATAAGAAGCGAAACCTTTGTCACCCCAAGCAAAGGTACGCCACAGGGCTCTGTCATTTCACCCATACTGTTTAACATTGCGATGCTTGGCCTGGCCAGGGAACTAGGCGAAATCGAGGGCATACGACATGCAATGTATGCGGACGATATCACAATATGGGCCAACCAAGGAACGCTAGGACAAAAGCAAGAGAAACTGCAAGAGGCAGCAAACCGCGTAGAAAACTATGTTAAGGCAAGAGGCCTGGCTTGCTCCACAGAGAAATCGGAAATACTCAGAATTGGAAAGAACCCCACCAAGGCCGAAATCAAAATAAACTTAGAGGGCCAGCTTATAACGGAAAAGAACATGATAAGAATTCTAGGAATGTGGCTGCAAAGCAGCGGAAAATGCAGTCAAACAATTAGCTTACTCCAAAAATCGACAGATCAAGTAAGCAGGATGATTACGAGAGTTTCAAATAGAAGACATGGCATGAAAGAGGCAGACACGATCAAGTTGGTTAAAAGTTTAGTGGTCAGCAGAGTCACATACTCGCTACCTTACCACATGATGAACAAGCTAGAAAGAGAACAAGCAGAGACCATACTAAGGAAGGCGTACAAAACGGCACTACACCTACCGAGGAATACTTTAAACGACAAGCTACTGCAGCTAGGAATACACAACACGTTCAGCGAGCTGGCAGAAGCGCAACTAAACACACAAATAGCGAGACTTTGGCAGTGGGCTACAGGAAGAATGCTCCTAAAGAGACTAGGATACGATACGAAAGGGGCAATAGATCGAGAGGCAGACATCCCAGACAACGTCAGACAAACCCTCAGAATAAGTCCAATTCCACGCAACATGGATGCGAACCTACACGCAGCCAGAAGGCAGGCAAGGGCAGATTACGTGGAAGGCCACCTCGCAACACAGGAAAACACGGTGTACACGGATGCAGGGCTATACCCGTGGGACAAGCACACTAGAACACACAGAGTAGCTACGGCTGTAGTAGACTACATGGGAGAGACAATCAGCTGCGCAACCATAAGGAATTGCACGGTAGCGGAGGGGGAAGAGGTCGCCATAGCGCTTGCAGCGACCGAAGGCTACCGAAGTAACAGATCACTAACCATATTAACAGACTCCAAAGCTGCATGCAGGCATTACATGCAGGGGAGAGTCTGTAAAGAGGCCCTGCGAATCCTCCTCGGAGCAGGAACCCTCGGAAATAAAGTGAAACACAAACTTTTCTGGATACCGGCCCATACCGGGATAGAAGGGAACGGGAGAGCAGACAGTCTAGTTCGCGAGATCACATACCGAGCTGGACAGATAGAGCCTCTCGAGAACCCTACAACGGTGGAGCCGACGTGTGCGGAAATATTAAACTACTATAGAGGGCAGAGAATCAAATATCCTCCGCCACACACACTACTTACACAACAGGAAGCAGCCGACTGGAGAAGGCTACAAACCGGAACTTTCTATAATCTACACATACTAAGTAAAATGTACCCGACACAATACAGAAACCCCTGCCCATGGTGCGGAGAAATACCGACTCTTTACCACATAGCATGGGAATGTAAGCATAACTACACATTCCATAAACATAAAAACCCGAGTGCGGAGCAATGGGAGGGCCTGCTCACCAGCAGCGAGCTCACCGCCCAAAGGGCAATGGTGCAGCACGCGTGCGAAGTGGCCAGGCTCAGTGGAGCCCTGGAATAGGGGCACACCCGTGTTGAAGAGCCAGGCAGCAAGCGCAAGACGGCTCACCGCTAAACCCCTTGATAGCATCAATAAAGTTTTTCTCTCTCTCTCCCCCACCCGCCCCTCAAAATCAGTGCGCTACTCTATGCCACTTTTTGTTTGGCATGGCATAGCTAAGCATGTCAATACTATATGCTAATGCTAAACTGGCAACCCTAATTCACTACGGCTGACTTGTCTAACATTGCAAAAAAAATCACACTGGTCTATTCGCCTGGTGAGTATCAATTGTCGAGTTATCGGGAACTTGTCAACATCTTATTAGAGGCAGGGGAACATGAATATAATCGGAGTATTATTCGTCTCGAGTTATCGACACTACATGATTTCCAATTGCATTTAGACTGTGTTCGTATGTAAAAATAAATTGTGGTTATTCGCAAATCATGCAAAGAGAAGTTTAAGTCATTGTAATAGTTAACTCCATGTAACCAACCAAAAAAGAATGAAGATCCTCCAGTTATCTCCTAATAAGTGTGGTCGAAATGCTGTTTCACTTGTCCGAAACAAAGACACAATAATAACAATATAATAACAGTTGTTTCCGCCTATGTTAAGGGTCTCACCTTTAACGTCGTCTGCCACAATTGATACCTTAGTGTAGTTAGGCGCTAGAAATATATATATATATATATATATATATATATATATATATATATATATATATATATATATATATATATATATATATATATATATATTTATATATATATATATATATATATATATATATATATATAAATATATATATATATATATATATATATATATATATATATATATATTTATTTATATATATATATATATATATATATATATATAAATAAATCTATATATATATATATATATATATATATATATATATATATATATATATATATATATATATATATATATATATATATATATATATATAAATATATATATATCTATATATATATATATATATATACATTATACACGGCGCAAACATTGGAGATACTTTTTCTCCTGCAGCATAAATATTTGCGTCACCGTAGGGAAGTCCTCTTATTTACACAAACTAATTCATTGCGGATATTAACCTCGTGTACATAATTAATGCATTGTATTGCGAACATAACTAAAATATTTGTTACAAATAGATCCTATTGCTATAAGTCGAGGGCATTCTGATGCAAGGAAGAACAGTCATTAACAGCAGTGATAAAAGAGCAACACATTGACCTTCCCGTCAAACCTGGTAGGGCCTCTCATAAAATACATTGCTTTGCATTGCTCCCTCTGGTATATATTTCATGAGCCAAGAATTAAATTTACGTTAAGCTATATGTTCAAGATTCTTGTCGTGGCGTCACTAGTTGGAAAATTGAAAAGTGCATCGCCTCTCCACGTGAGGCCTTACTTTCCCAGAAACGATACCCAATGGGAGATCTAACGTTGCCTTAATTTATCGAACTAAGGGTTTGAGTAAGATAATCATTTTCGTTTCGCAAGACAATCACGTTCTTTTTATGGGGACAGAAATAAACAAATGACGGATCACGCATATCTTGTGATAATAAGTCCTGCTCTGTCTCGCACACAGTACGTCCTGACGTATACGTGCTTTCGCAACATCAATCGCCGTTTGAGGTGCACGTTGACGAGGTTCAGGGCTCGGATACTACGCGCCTTGGGGAAGCATTTGAGTTTATTGTTTCATGGTACTGTGGAGTCAATTATCATGCATTCTCCGAGGAAGGCGGTAGCCCCAGAGACCTCGACGCATATCATCGCTTCTTTTATACCTTTTTTGTGTGGCTACAGATATGAAGGACAGCTGATGTTACACTAGCGATTTCACCTACCACTGCAAAGCCAAAGAGTAACCTGCTATCGCAATATTATTAAAGAAACAACCAAAGGTGAACCAGAAATTCGCCATCGACGGAAAGTCCCAGTACCATTCTTCAGTTCGTGCGACAAAACACATATAAGAATGTAAGAGAGAGGAAAGCCTCGGACCACCTTACGCAAAACATGTTTTGGGGAAACCTGTTCACAAGAACAGAAAGAAGTGAAATTAAACACAGCAAGCGGCGTGCACACGGGCTTGTGAACAGAAAAAAAAATACAGCAATACAGCAATGCTGAAGAATTATCGCGCCCGGCAGGTGCCGATAGTTCAACTGGTTGAGCACTTGGAGACTGAGGATTTTGTTCCATTATATCGACTCCCGGCGAGTTTTCGGCATAGCCGTGACGTTCCATATAAAGTCCAAGAGCTCCAAGTATACGAGCGGCCAGACTGAAGCCACAGCGTGCGCCCTACTCCCCTCTAGACAGGACGTGCGGAAAGTGAGCGCGTGTCACTCCCTGTAGGTCGACCTTGGGTCACGTGTAGAGTGCACTCCACCTGCGGCTGGTCATGGCAGTCTTTGCGGTTGAATGCACGCGTGGGCGGCGCGCCGTATATTGGAGGTGATCTGTGCCGGAGCCGTCGCTAGGGCGAACCGAGATGGTTAATAGTTTCATGTACGTTGGCCTCCCGCGCGCGTAGTATAGTAGGTCGCTTATTCGGAGACGCTGGAGAAGTGAACGGCAACACGAACCATCCGCTCCCCGCTGCCAGCGCTACTTGTTATGGCAGCGTTGCGCATTCGCGTGCTCGCGATCATCGAGTGAAATCTATTAATGTATGTCTGTGTGTGCGTAACAGCACGCCTGTCTAGTTAGTTAGTGAGGGCATTTATGCTTACCGCAATTTATACGGCCGATAAAACTTCGCACCTTATTTCTGTAATTACCTAATATTTTGCAATCGCTATCAATGTTTTGCTTTCGGGCGAAAGTGCGACATTCTGCACACTGTCCTGATGCCAGTAGTTCCAGCATGAGCGATAGCCTGCTTTCCAAAACCACGAGCAGGGAAAATGCACAAACACGGAGGCGGAGCTAAGCGGCACGGTTCTCTACTTCCCACAATTTTATTTTGAAAGGGCACTATGCATATACCATCTACATCTTGTGGAGGCCAAATACCAAAAAGCTCAAGCCTATATTCTTGTGGTAGTTTGCTGTTCACCTCAGTCGTCAAAAGCTGCGGTGCCCAAAGAGACGCAACACCCTTCTCCATACTATAGCTGCGCGTGTCATTTACACAATGATTAGCGCAGGTGGTACGCTATAAAAGGTGAACTATGTCTCGCTTTGCTATAATATAGGGTGGCGTCCAAAGTTTAAATATTCATACTGTCCCTGTATAGCCGCTTCGCTCATCATGGCCTCAGATAATAAAGAAATACCAGACAGATAAATGCACATCGGCCAACACATGACGACAATTTAACAACCTGCTCATTAGTGAAAGGAAATCTGCGCCGGCCGCAAAAGGCGCGTTTCTTTTTACTTTCTTTTCCCCAGTGTTGACCCTCTACCGGGAATAAGAGAACAGCTTCCCTGAGCCTTACTTCTTTTTCGCACATTTACGACGGCGATGCAATTTTGCTAGATTAGCCTAGCGCTCACCATATCCCTGATACAACGAGCACTTGCTGTATTCTTTATTTTGACGTCTACGCGAAGAAAGTTAGTATAAAATACAAGGGCAGAAATGGAAGGTCAGGGCGGCTTTGGGGAGAAGGCAGAGGGGTGGAGGGTGTTACTGCACAAGTTGAACCCGGGGTTAACAATCATAGCTGGCGCTGCTAGGGTCGTGCCAAACGCAGCGCGGAGCTTTTCGACAGATCATTATCGGCGCCGACTCGTTGCGGCCGTGGCTTCCACGCTCCCAATTTAAACGCCGCCGGCGGCACCGTGCCGACGTGCTCGTAAAATCGAGGCTGAATTGGCGCCACAGCGAAGAGCGTTCTCTCTCGCTCTCTTTGCTGAATCCACGTGCATGTCTCTTCAACAGTACGGCACCGCGTTTCGGCGGTTTTAAGTTTTGCGACAGGCTTTCATGTCATTCGTGTTTTTCAAGTTTTTATGAGCAATGCACATCTAGTTGCAGAAAAGCGCAGCGGTAAGGTATTTTCTTTACAGCTTAAACAGTGTGGTTCTGCTAACGTGGACCATGCTGTAAAAAAAGAAGAAACAGAAAGTAGATCATTTTGCACCGAACGAAACAAATCACATTGTTCACAGTCGAGTTGGCTTGTCAGCAGTAATGGTAACAGACAAGCCAGTATATTTTTTTTGTTCTTGATAATGCTCAATTAGTTTAGCAGGAACAGAAGTGAAGCACAACACCGGTGGACTTATTATAGTACATTGCACCAGTTCTTCTTTTCATTTCTTTTTAACTCCTTTGCGATCATTAGCTAGGATACCCTGTATGCCGCGAGTGGTTGTCACCAAAAATAACAAAAATGTTGCTTTTTTGCCTCAACAGTAAATGTTATGACCTGTAATATGACTACAAGGTAGAAATCACCTATAACCAACATTCAGCAGTGTCGTTCGCCATAAACGCAGCAAATGTTTGTCTTTAGCCAGGCGCCTCTCACACTTGACTTTGTGGTAAAATTCATGCGCAGCCGTGTAAAAGGAAGCGCGCACCAAGCTTAACTTGGAGACGAGTTCGCACTGAGCCGCACACAGAGCAGACAACGAAGGCAATATGGCGCCAGCACCATCCCTTACCTCGAACTGACTAAGCCTTTGTTACCCTCGTGGTAATAACTGACATCGACGGTTATGCATAATGAAGGCGTGTACGCTTTGAGAAGAAACTTTTAGGAAAGTTTCAGCTCTGGCATCCTCAGAGAGTCGAAATGAAATTAAGAAATATGGTGCCTGACTGTGCGTAGCAATGGAAGTAATGCCTGGCAAGGCAGATGTGAAGCTGGCACGGCTATGCCTGCATTAAAAATAGCGGCAAAGCAATGTCTTTCATTGTCTCGCACTTGAACGAGCCTCTTTGGTGGGTTGACTTATCGCACAAAATTTTGCAACTGAGTGCGAAGGAAAGCAATCGGCCGATGCGGATTCGTTAAGTGCATTCAAACGCCAAGAAAAAAAAATTCACTTTTTTCGCATTTTGTGAGCTTAAGAACTTAGAGGAGAAACCATCGACGATGATTGTCAACGTGAACGAATAGCCAAACACTTTATGAGTGCTAATCACTTCATTAAAAAAATCGCTTTAGGTCGTTTATTTGTTACAAGGAGGATATTACTGTAGAGTTTGCTGTTTGACTGAGTAGTTTTGTAGGGAACAGAGCCATTAACCAGAGCACCTGTAGCATATAGTACCGCTAAATGCGCTTCTTAGAGCTATACTAGCTTGCGCTCGGTGAAGAACTCACACCACAACTTGGTTGCTCGAGAGCACGCACCTTTCGTAATGGCATCTATGTATCGCCACTGATAGTCAAACAGTCGACAACCACCAAACATGAACCATTCACCACCAATCACAAATACGGTAGAAAGAGCCAAAGAAAGCGACCAGGTTTAATATTATGCATAACCTACGCCCATCTTTAAGTTTATTTTATGCGAAGCTTTAGTTCAGAGCTTAGCTAAATGCTAGGCAACTAGCGTTGATGTGTACAACTGTGTTTCCTATATCAGCCTCCGCCACGTGCAATATCCTGAAAAAGAAAAAGACATACGACAGAACCCATCTCACGATGATTGTCTACAGTAATCCGTTAGCAATAAATGAAATAGTGACTTGGGTATTTCCGTCGTCGAAGCGAGTTATGTATGACGCGTGTACTGCAGCGGGACTCCTCTTTCGCACTTCGCTAAGAACACTCGGCGTCGTCGGCATCTAGCGCATCTAGCGTCGTCGCCGCAAAGCCAGCGCGTGACCTCCGAAATGCATGGCGCGCCGGTGCGTGCGAACGCTGAGAAATGCGTCATGCGACGACCAGGCTCATCTCTCGCACTTTGTTCTGGACACGTAGCGCCATCTGGTGGCACTGCAGAGAAATCCGCGCATGGCCTCCGAGACGAGATGGTGCCTACTAATGCTCAGAATTTTTTTCTTGCTTGCCGCCCACTAAGTGGCGCCTACTCAGTGAGTCAAGTTGGCGAGAAATTCATTGAGGAGTGGCACATACCCAGTGAATTCATGGCGCAGTAACGCTAAAGCTTGGACGTGAAATGCGTTCATTGAAAAGTGAAACATACCCAGTGCATTTGTGGTGCTGCCTCCAAATGCTTCGAATCGATGTCTTTGAGGAACCTTTGTGATGCAGGTTCATTTCCACTCGGTATCGAAGAAATCTAAGGGATGTTTTGCGTCATTGTTGAGCGGCATATTGCTGTGGCGTATAGCTAGTTACGTAAGTTGGCGTCAAAGACGTTCACTGAAGAGCGGCACATACCTATTGGCACACACCCAGTGACACAAATTGGCATCAACGAGGTTCATTGGAGACCAGCACAGACGTATTGTGCTGGTGTATTGCGGCTCATACCCAGCGCCACATGAGGGCGTGAAAGAGTTCCTTCGAAAAACGGTACCTACGCTGTCCATTGTCTAAAGCTACCCATGTAGGCGGGAAAGAGGTTCGTTGAAGAGCGGCACGCATGTACACACTGCCACATACTCGGTGACCAAAGTTTCCAATGGTTGGTTTCAAACCCCTTTACCTCAACACAGCAGCCCGATCTGCTACTCATCCGACTATGAATTACCCAGGGACACAGGTAGGCGGGAAAATGGATAGATAGATAGATAGATAGATAGATAGATAGATAGATAGATAGATAGATAGATAGATAGATAGATAGATAGATAGATAGATAGATAGATAGATAGATAGATAGATAGATAGATAGATAGATAGATAGATAGATAGATAGATAGATAGATAGATAGATAGATAGATCCCGTAAAGTTCGTTAAGTGCCTAAGTAATACCAATGCATTCAAATGTTTGTTATCGTCTACAAAGACCATCCCTTTCAATTCATTGAATTCTAATGCGTTCGCATTATTAGGGTGCATCACGCTCTTTCCGGGTAACTTTCTAGGTATCTATGTCTCTAGACGTTTTCCCGACAAACTGGGTCACTGCGTAGTCCATGGTAAAATGGGTAGCTCATCAGACTGTTCTGTTGAAGGAAGGGGGTTCGAAAGCAACCGTCGGAACAACGTGGGTCAGTGAGCGCGTGAGCGGTCAGTGGGCAATGTCTAAATGTGTGCCGCTCTTTAACGGATATCTTTCATGCCAACCTGGGTCAATATATATGAGATACTAGGTATGTAATGCTCTTTAATGCAACTATTTGACGCCGATCCACCCAGAGCACAGGGTATGTGCCACTCAGTCTGCTATAGCACAGCTGGCAAGTGTCGGCTAAGTGCCATCATTGTGTTTGTTATTAGAAGGGACTACCTTATTTGTGGTGCTATCTTATGGTTTTGAACGTGGCCCATTCTGTTGGCATTCCATGGATATCCGAACGGGCATTGTCGAAAATTCCTGGGCAAGCATGCGGCATAAGGCAGCGAAGTTTCAGCAATCTTCTGGTAATGCATGTTTGCGTATTTCTTCTTTTATTCTAAATGGCAATATAAAGCAAAATTATAAATTCCACTTTTGCTGTAATGGGTTCCGTGGGCCTGAGACCATAGCTAGGAACGTCGCCAACCTCAGATGACTCCAGCGTCAGCTCATTTTTTTACAAATAAAGTTTATTCCCCCTCCTTGCTGTAATGGGATACTTGGAATGAGAGAAGCATGAACAGCTGCGACGTTCCCACTGCGACCGAATGACGTACCACTACTGCGGATGTTTCGAAAAGTGCTACAACGCAGTTGAACTGAAATTTCGCTTTCGCTCTGACATTTCCTAGCGAAGTACGAGTAAACGTGGGTTAAATGCGGCCGAGGTGAAAAAGCAATGGCTGTGCGTTTTCAGTCCTGCACAGCACAGGGCAACATACCTAAAAGCCACATAAACAATTCTAGATTGTGGGACTGATCGCCATAATTTCAGAGAATATGTGAGAAAGGCGGGGCAATGCGCATTGGCACTGAAGGATGTAGTAAAACCGTAGCACCACGAAGGCCACAGGAGGCAAAATGACACTGAAACAAACTGTGCAGGGGCTCTTGTATCCTACGCAAAGTGCAGAAAAAAAGGAATCAGTCGCGGGCAGTCGCACCATTTAGCTTCTCCACGCCTACAACTGTATCTCACAAGGGGTACAGGACAGATCGCCCCGCGCGTCTCTCACACACAGTGGCGCTACTGGAGAAGACTGCTGCAAAGGATCGAAGGGTGGAGGGCATTGAGTGCAAAGAAGCGCGCAGAATGCCAAGTTTGCTGCGCAGGGTCGTCTGTCTTGTACGCGCCGTTCAACTGCCAGGCGCACCCGCTCTTTCACGCTGATCGGGTGATCTGTCCGGGCGCTCTTCGACCGCGGAAGGCTCTCTCGCTGCTGTCGTCGTCGACCCCTTGGACGAATTTGGGCCTCGCCTTATTTCGTTCTCTTCACTGGCAGTCATTTCTTTGCCCGCGCCGTTTTATTCAAGGTTGCCTCTTTTGGCATGAGCTATCCTCCAATGTGTCCCATTTTATACATTGCCTTGTCTAGTGTTGGCGCCTAACCCACAGCGATAAAGGGGCCAGAATAGTTTTGGACATCATTTGCTACGCGCAGATACAGTGAATGCCTTGAAAGCGACCACCATTGCTCATACATTTCAAGGGTTGCAAAAGTTTTCCTGTCGTAAGTGCCCTTTGCCACCACCCGACCGCCATCGCTAATTTATTGTCAAGATGAGCAGGAATGTTCACTTATGAGTAGTTCTAGTATATGAGATTTTGCGAATGTAGGTCGAAGACTTTCACTCGCAATTCTTTTTATGGGCGGTTTTTCTATTATAGAGTCGGCAGGCGCTGCGCCCCTGAAGATGGTAGTTGCGAGCTATTTATCTTTCTCTTCTGTCTTGTCGTTTTTATCTACGCAAACCTAATAATAATAATATTGAATGACCAGGGCTTCAATTGTATACCGCAATGAAAGTTTTGCTTCAGGTATAGCTGCGTGCGCAATCTTTACTACAATAATTTATACCTTGTTCATTAAAATGACAAAGACACAGAAAGAAATGTAATCCAATAATATGTTAATGCGAACAGCATTCTTAAGCTACTTCATCCATTTCAAGCCTATCTATTTATCTATATATCTACCCTCTTACGCCGATCCAGTGGTCCAAGTTATCTAGCTGCTTGAGCCGGTAGGTATGTGCTCCTGGTCATGATGTCGTGATCGTTCAAGGGTCGTCATTCCACCTTCGTGTTGTTTTACTATCGTCATGCCGCTGCGGTCACGCCTTCTAGCCCGGCCCAGTAACCGAAGTTGTTTAACATTTGTGGTCACAAGGTATGTAGTCATGATGGCGTCATGGTTATTGCGTGGAGATTATTCCCGCTTTGTCATCTGACATTCGTCACGCCATAGTCATCACAGCCATAGTAATGCCGTCGTGGTCGTTCAATGATCGTCATTTTAGCTCCTTTATCTACCTGTGGTCATGCTGTCGTCGTCACCTCTTCTACTCCGACCTACTGGTCCAAGTTGTCTAATATCTCAAGCCTATAGGCATGTGTTCGTGGTCGTGATTGCGTAGCGGTCGTTAAATCGTCATCATCCCAGCTTTGTGATCTGACTCTCGTCATGCCATCGCCATCATGCCATTGTCGCCACACCATCATCGTTATTCCGTGGCCATCACGCTGTGGTTGTGTCATTACCATAGCTTCAGTAACATCATCCAATTGCCACATCATCGTCGTCATACCACATTAATCCTTCCATCGACGTGAATATTTCTTCGTCATTTCATTGTAATTCTGCAGTCCATAACAAGTCGCGATAATGCCCCCCTTGTCATCTCGTCATCGTCAGTTGTTATTGTGCCTTCATTGTTAGGCCGTCGTAATGCCGTCGCGGTCGTCATAGTCACTGCAGCTTCTTCATCCGACTCTCGGCATGCTATCGCTGTCATACAGCTTTCCTGATACGGCCATCATCACGCCATTGTAATTACACATTCGTCGCTATCCAGTTGTCCCCATGCCGTTGTCATGCCATCGCCATCGTGCATTCTTTGTCAGGTTGTCGGGATACCGTCGCACTCCGTCATCGTCTTAATAACTTTGACATTTGACTCTAGTCAAGCCGCGGTCGTCATACAACTTTCATCGATCTATAAACTTCATTTCCCGTTCGCAATTTTAGCGCAATCATGATGTCGTCATTAGTCGTGATTATGCCGCCGTTGTCAAGCCAACGCCGTCCCTTCGTCGCCGTCCCATATACGCTATCGTGCATCCTTTGCGATACCATCGTCACCATGCCGTCTCTGTCATGTCATCGCCGCCATTGACGCTCCTTCATACGGTTGTCATTATATCGCCGTCGTCACGCTGTCGTCGTCAGACAGTCGTCGTCATCTCGTAGCCCATCTGTCATCGCCGTCATGTCGTTAATCCATCATTATAATTTAAAAATCTACATATCACTGTCCCCGTGCCGCCGTCGTTATACGCATTTACTATTTGATCAATATAATTTCCTTGTCATTTCATCGTCACTGCCTCGGCATCATACAGACGCTGTCATGTTCGACCTTGGCAAGCGAGTGCCACTGTAAAGTATGTAGCATATAGCCGAAATAGCCAAATTCTAAGAATGAACTCTAGTTGTGTTAAATAAACGTCACCTAAGGAATATGGTCTGTCGCTACATTGCTCGATTGCTATTCGCATTACCTTCAACAGACATCGTGAGGTTAGTGCTGCCGTAATTTTTCTTTCCCTTTTTTGCTATGTGGCCATAATCCATAAGGTCGATAGGGTGGATTATTCTCAGCGTTATTAGCTCAGGAGTTATAAGCTTAATCTGTAGAGGCTGTCTTAGCACGTGCTACAACAATCCCCCCCCCCCATCTTTTAATTGCGCTTAGTAATTCCATATCACAGGAGTTCCCGTTGGAACTGCTACCGCCTTCCAGCAGGGATTCTGCCGACAATTAAGAAAAAACCCTAGGGTTGCACATCGCTTACTACGAAAACGTGTGCCCTTTATTCCTGGTTGTTTCCTGCTGTCATATAGATTTAGAAAGATAGTGCAACGAATCTGTCAATTTGAGTAAATTTGTTTATAGCCTGCTGCTTTCGTCTCTCACCATTACCGTAAACCATCCAGGCGGTGTCTCTTTGTTCTGGGCTCAAAAATTACCGCCCCAAGCAATTGCGCTCATTTTCTCGACGTGATTTGCGTAGAAGCTCTCTTCTCTTTCTCTGCGTTGTATCCATGAACCGCCTCCGAAACAATTATTCGAAAGAGCGGGAGGGTGTGCGTATTGGAGAACGCTGAACATACATTGCCAGATGTGATGAGGTTTGGGAAGGCAGATCGTGCTTTTGAGCGTCTTCCGCAAACTTAATTTCACCGATGTACCTCCTTTTTTTCGAACTCAGACGCAATTTTATCGATTGTTGTGTTTTTTTTTTACTCGAAGGCAGGTCAGTGGGAATCCTGAGAGTTATACGGAGCTATAAACAACCACTAGTCTTTAGTGAACGTTAATTGGCTGCACTCAGATGTAATGCCAAGGCCCCCAGACCATAAGTAATGCTTGGGTAAGTTTCAAGCAATAAAATTCACTATTACTTTGCACGCGTATAGTAGTGCCATATATATATATATATATATATATCTTCCGCAGCTTTGCTGTTCTTACACATGTCAGTGCTTGATACTTTGATTGTTTTATTCTTGGCTCCACGGCCGCCATTCTTATTAGGTCCTAACTCAAATAGGCCAGTGACAGTGATGTCACGTACCACACAAGAGTGACAGACTGTAACCAACGATGTGTGTGCCGTGTTATGTGCCCTCTATCTCTTCTCCCCATCTTTCATCCCCCCCATCCCCCTCCCATGTGTAGGGTAGCAAACCGGTTAGGCAAAACTGGTTAACCTCCCTGCCTTCCTTCTCCACTTTTTCCTTCCTTCCTTCCTTGTCGATTTATGCATGAGTGCATGCTAAAAAAGCCAAGATTGTATGAATTAAACTGAAGCCATGTGGAGTGCTGAGCGTTGCACAATTTAGTGGTTAGGGTGGGTTTAGGCATTTTGTTAGGCATTTAGTTGCTTTTTTGTCACTCCTTTCTACACAGCCACCGTGTAAAAATCATTTGTATGCCTGAATGCTATACGCCATTTCTCACTGTCCTTGTGTTGCATTACATTACATTGTTCTTGTTGTAATGCAATAAATCAACGGATCAATTCTGATTTGATTAGGAATAAAAAAATAACTTCCGCAGACTTCTCTTACACTGTAGTTCCAACTAAGTTCAATTAGTTGTACAGCTACTGATTAGCTGAGCACTATCAGCTCAACGCAGGCTGGAACACGAGGTTTTTCGTTACATATATCGCCGAAGCTCTGCTGTCCAGTCGCATTCTTTCAATGCCTGGAAAGGCGTCATCCCTAGAGAACCAGAAATAAATGAGATCACACATACGATGAAATTGCATCGCCTTGACGAAGTCGCTGAAGTCTCGGAAAAGTAACTGTTCGCTCTTTAATATTTGCACCTGCTGCGTCACGTAGGTCTCGGCAAAATTTCTTTTTTAAACAATCGAGCTGCTTTTATGCTCCGTTAAATGATCAAAGCAAGCCGGCGACGGTAGGTTTAATATTCAAGAACAGAGCTGCGCACATTATGCAGCTCTTGCCCAGCAAGAAATACGAAGAAAGGTAGGACTGTGGCGCAAACAGAGAGCGGGCGCATTACAGAGCGTTTATGGGTGCTTAAACCCTAAGTAACGAGCCCCTTGAAATCTAGCTTTTCCGCAATATTGTTTCCGTTTGGAGAAATTCACTTCCATAAGAGAAATAAGAATAATAAAAGAACTTGGTATTCTACGCATTCCAGGTTTCCTGTGCCCCTTTTTGTTATAACTTTTGTCTATACGCGGAGCTACACAATGTGTGGTAACCTATAGGTTTCTTGCTGGTATAAAGCAACCATATTTTTCAGTGTTGCATGCAGTTAGGATGACGGTAGATAACGACTCTACGTTTAAACGGTATCTGCATTCATCGCATCCACACTGTATGTATCGTCTACACTGCGCTATCGCGATTCAAGCGCGATAGTCGGACCAGATAGCGGCCGGCGCTTATTGGGCCGCTGGTGGACGCTGGGGACATCGAGCTGCTGCATTGTTGTAAAGCTCGCCGTGGTTTTTTAGTGTCTTTGACGCTGCGCTGCTAAGAACGAGGTCGCGGGATCAAATGCCGACCGCGGCGGCCGCATTTTGATGGGGCGAAATGCAAAAACGCCCTTTTGCCATGCATTGGTGCACGTAAAAAAAAACAAAAAAAAACAAAAAAAAACAGGCGGTCTAAATTAGCCCGAAGTCCCCCAATATGGCGTGCCTCATGATCATAAGTGCCCAGAATTCAATTCAATTCAGTGTTGTATACGAAATTCAATATAATTCAGTGCTGTATACGATAAAAGCGAGGGCTTCTGTGATGTATTGCGACTAGATGTGGCCCCTCAGTGATCATCCAGAGTTCACCGGGGGTGCGAAAGCGCCGGCTGCCACGCCCGCCGGCTGTCGCGCTTAAATGGCCGAGCACTGTACATTCACCGTCTAGAAGGGAAAACTAACATCGGCTTTCTTCATGTAGATGAAGGCAACGAAAGCGAATTTGTTATGGAGAAACACAGTGAATATTTTCACGGAGATAACACTTATCGACCGTTGGCCCTGTTTAATCCAAATGAACCTTCAGAAAGGTTGTCCAATGTGTTATTGAAGAAATTACGAGAGTATATACACCGTAAAAACCAGTCATTACTCTAACGGTCATTGCTTTCATCATTGTTGACGAGCCATGAGCGTCGTTCTGAGAAGACGTTTATATTGCTGTGAACAAGGAAAGAGAGACACACGAATACCCAACAAAAAAAATTACTTGTGATTATAACACCTTTCTATTCGTTACCATATGCAGTACGTCATGGTGTATGCTTTAAAAATGATGGTCTTACGCCATTTTGACGTTGAACTGCCTTTGGAAATAGAGCTGCCAAAATATTGCTTGTCATTTACTGCATTACGGTTTTCTACAGTGTATGCCTGAATTGAGAACCACGGAAAATACCCTCGAACAGAAGGATCATGAACTCATCATCTTTTCGAAATGGATAAGTCATTCTTGAAAAAGAAAATGCCTGGTGGCTTCTCAGTTTTCCTTGGAAATAACAATTAGGGTTCTATTCATTCCATTCAAATCAGTTTTAAAGCACGTGTTAATTTCATTATTCAATAAAAAAATTTAGCTTAACTACTTTTGTTTAACGTGTCGAAGGTGAGGATGTTTTACAAAATTTAGCCAACTGAGCACTAGAATATAAAAAAGGTTACCAATATACTTTTTGTTTTTGTCTTGTTTGGCAAAATACAAAGCACTGCTGATAATTACATCAATAGGAATAAGCATCAATTAAAGGAGAAGGATACCTGCTGGCTGACAAAGCGCATAGTATACGGGCGGGGCTAAATTCTGAAAACTAGTTATTAAACGCAGTAAACGACGGGAGCACAAAAATATGAAACACTTCCTTTTTTCATGCGAGTTGCAGCGAGGCGCATATGCACAATCTTCCCTTTTCGTCCACGACACAGCAAATACAAGTATCTTTATTTTATAGTGAAGCTCTTGCTGTCAATAAAAACGCTCTAAAATGTTCTTGCGGGTAATCACGATGGCTTGCCAGAACCAGATGATTTATGAAGTTCATATTTATAGCAAATTTGGATTATGTTAGCGACAGAAAGATTTGTAGCGTTTGAGCTCAGTAGGTTTTAATTATTATTTATAAATTCCTCGTTATTGGCTTGCTTAAGGAAATAAATAATCAATAAATAAATAAGCAAACCGCTCTCTTCTTCATCAGAATCGTTACAAACATGATATGAAAAGCTTACAAAGGTTACACGCTGCCCTGGCATAAGGAGAAGTTATAGCAATTCTTTAATTAAAGAGAAGAGGCGTTATGTCGTGAGCGACCCTTATCAAAAATTTCAGGCGTCCGTGTTCATTACATTGTTTGTAGAAAATTGTTTATACAAGCAATTCAGGCATTAGAACAGTACAATAAGAATCGTGTTGGACGTTTGCCCTTCGTTGCGAAAGAATTCTGCTTGTCATGAAGTTGAAATTGTGAAGAAAAAAAGGGGACATTTCTTGCGTAATAGCCTCAGCAAATTGCAGTTAGAATATATGGCTTATTCCAGGATCCTACAATTGTTAATGTATTTGCTCGAAAGACAGAACTTCGCTGTAAATTCTACTGTGATTTTGCAAAATCGCGCATGTCCGTTCTTTTTTTTTTCATTGTGCTTCAGTCATTATGGGGGGAAGAAGCTACATTTACTTCAAAATTTATCAGAAACCTACCTAGGAGGTTCAAGAATATTGTTACGTGTAGCTGATGTACAAGTCTATTTACAATATATTTACACGTAGACCAACGGTGGCAAATATGGCGACGCTATATCAAGCGGGGCCACATCGTCTTCTTCCTCTTCAGTGCAGCCACACTGTGGCGGCTGTTCCGTAGCATCACCCCCGGCAGTAGAAGCACCGTCCCGGTGCTTAATCTACACATCCGCCGTGAAAGGTGTGTGGTATGGCTTTAGTCTCGCCACGTGAACGATGTCACTTGCAGCCGACGATGACGCTGAGAGGCTGGCGGGGATGACTTCATACGTGACATCGGTCACTTGTCGCACCACAATATTACTTCGAATGTAGGACGCAGTGCTCGGGTTGTGAGTGCACAGCTTTCTCTCTCTGAAAAATGACTAAAGCACCTTCAAAGAGCTGTCCACTTGAATTGCAATTGGCTAAATGTGCTTGGACGCTCTCCAATGTCCTCCTTCCCATCCAGCTTCATCTAACCCACACATTCACAGCATTGTATCTGCCACTAACAAGCATCGCACGAAAAAAAGAAAATATCTCGCCAGAACACCAGCCAACACTTATTGTGTATCTGCGCCTCACTGCAACTCGCATGGCTGCCACCGTTCGCTGCCCGTTTTTATGCATGAAACCTAATGTGCGCTGGTTGCCTCTCTCACGTCTTCACGCAGCCGCCGGTTCTTCTACGGGCATTTTGCCAGTGGTCACGTAAATCTTACGTTAGAGTGCCAGCACTGCTTAAATTCAAGGACAAACCTTTGGCATCCTCCCCATTTAGCTCGATATTCATGCAAAGGGGCACCAGCGAGGAGTGATTGTACCGCTTATATGAAGAGTTCGACTGAGGAAAGAGTGGTCTGTCTTGCTGAAGTCTATTCCGTATCCTATTCATTCTTGCTATAATATGGCAGAAGTTAGTACGTTTTTAGTTTCTTTTGCAATATAGTCGAAACCGTAACTCAAAAGAGGGCCCGAAAAAAAATTCGGGCCATCAACCTGCTGCTGCTGCAGTTCGGCGCTCTCTTACACAATTGACAAGATCAGAAAATCGATGCACTGATACATGTCTTAATACGTCGTCGTTATTGCTCATCCATGTCCCATTCGTACAGAATACCTTATTGCTCTCACCGTCTTTGTTTTTATGTTGCTATGCATCAATAAACATAAAAATTGCGATGAGTGGTTTGCTGGATGAGGTGACAACATGTGCGGGAATCAAAACTCTCTGAATTTTTTCTCCCTGTGAAATCGCAGCGAGGGAATGCGGGCGGCGACACAAGAACGTGGCTGGAAATGTCATTGTAGCTCTTGGCTTCCTGAAACAGAACGCGAACAGCGCCAATGGTTCATATAGGTCGTCGTGGCATCCGAGCTCGAAGTCAACAGTGTTACAATTATAATGGGTTAGCTTGCAGCTATGACACACAAAAAATATTTAGCTAATGATTTAGTTAAAAAAAATAATGCGGGACGGCGACAGTCGCGTAGCGATAGTAGTTGGGTGCACGACTTCCTTTTGAAGTTCCTCTAAAGGCCAAAAATGGATATAGGTTGTTATTATGAATATGAGTGTCGACAATGGATGTCCGGAACAATCGGCTGGTATATGAAGTCGCTCATCGGCTAATAGCACTAGCTAAGCCAAATAATAGAGCACGTACTGGGATAGCGTTATTTGCCAGTAATAATAGTTTTAGGCAACTGGTATCGAACTTGATGCGGAAGCCCAACAGAAACCAAAGGAACCGTATACATGCCTGCCATTCAAAATTAAGGTAACAGCAATATTAATAAGCATGCTCCTCCGGCTGTGAAATTGCTGCGTGCAAAAATGATCATGCTCTTTGGCCGGCGCAATATTCGGAGAAATGTTTGGTCAACAAATACATCAATACCATTTTCTCGCGATTACAGTACGTGTTTGTATCAGATATGTATGAAGGACAAGCACATTCGAAGTGAACTGCATCTGGTTTGATACACCTAAAACGTTTCATCGGCTAGATATAGATAAATACACGTGAAACTCAAATTACGTATTTCGCATGTACAATAAGCCTCGAAAAACAACGCATGTTACGCAGCGGATTTAGGGGAAAGGGGGCAAGTCAGTCAGTGTTATTACCAGCAGCCGGCTTCTAGCCTGGTGTGCTAGCCACCTACGTCACATGGAATAGAGGGCAGGAAGAACGGGGGACAGGGGTTGTCTTTGTGTTGGGACTCCGGCTCTGAGAAATTATTGCACTCGATGCCACATTTGATTATGGATATCTTGAAGCACAAAAGCTTTAGGCGTAACATGAAAAAAGGAGTGCTCTTCAAAAATAAGATAATCTTCGTGTTGAATGCTCCTATGTAAACAGAAGCTTGTTCGCGAAAATAAAACATTAATTAATTAATTAATTAATTATTCACATTGATCTATCACGAAACTTATGTCCGCCGTAGCGCTTAAACCTCACCAAGCGACACACCAAGCGCCTGTTGTGTCGTCTTCCGTCACGTTCGTGTCGTTTTCTTGTGTCGCGCAATATCATCTAAGTAACTGTAGGTCCTTTCTCTAGTTATTCACGTGCCCTACTGCCAAATAATGCTTGATCCTTTCGCCTGCTATGCATAATTATCGGCATCTTAAGCGTACAAAATACGAGCAAGAACTCAATCATAGTGAGATAAGTAGATAAGTAGTCGGCAATATGTACATCCAGCTAATGAGCCCAATGCGCATACTTCGCACAACATACCATCTGCCCAAAGGGCCTAGAACTAAGTAGTGACGTTTGCAAGCGTGTTCTTGTTCTCGTGCATCAGTTGGTTGGGTATTAGCGAAAATACTAGGATACGCACAAACGTCATTTTGCGCCAACGTAGGCTTACTTTTGTGAAGCAAATATGGGCACATATTTTCAGTTCGTGATAACCAAATGACGTAAAAATTAAACTAGCGGAAAACATTTCCGACGACCCTAGCGGCTTGTTTATAAGAGTACAGAATAAATTAAAGTACAGTAGCAATTGCGACAGCAGATATAATTAGGCCACCCTTCATGCTTATTTTGAGCCGGGAAAGCTGCTTAAAACACCTTATCTGTTCTGGCAGTTCTAGAAATAAAACAAAAAATATAGTGTTTGTACGCTGAATTAGTAACGCGTGAAAAAATGCTCGCTTAAAGCACAAAGAGGCCACGAACACAACCTAAACAATATGACGCGTATTTGCTGAAGTGAGGCATAGCCGCTAATTTGCATCATTTATTTAGTGTCGATAGAGCGGGTCAGCGCAGACTCGCGCACACGCACGCAAGCATGCTTGTTCTAACGCACACATGCCACATACACTAACACATACGCCAACAGAGCCACAAGGACAAGAAATAAGACAGCCTAGCGGTTGCCGTTGCGCAGCCATGTCTAATCCTATCGCGTTATTTTTGTGGGTGACTAAATTAGAGAGAGGGAGAGAAACCTCCATTGTTTAAAAGGATTTTCGTGGAATAGTCGGAGCCCCTTTAGTCCCAGACCTGGTGGGACAATAGTCCTTCATAATACAAGTCAAGCGTGGGGGCCAAGACCAAGTTAAAAGTAATGCACGAAAGCTTTTCTCTCCCTCTTTTTTAACGCATTTGTGGCGTCGTTCTTCTTTTCAGAATTCCTTGTGACTGCTGACATCAAAACTAAAACGGCAAGCGGCAAGTGCCCCTTGCCAGTTATTTCTTCTTTAAGGCGAATAGCATTCTTTCCTTACTTCAGACCTATCTATCTATCTATCTATCTATCTATCTATCTATCTATCTATCTATCTATCTATCTATCTATCTATCTATCTATCTATCTATCTATCTATCTATCTATCTATCTATCTATCTATCTATCTATCTATCTATCTATCTATCTATCTAAGAGCAGCGAGTGTCGTCTTGTGTGTCTTCTCTGTGTACGTGTCAGTAGGCTGCTTCACCAGCAAAGAATGGTTCAAGTTTCCTACTAGCTTGATCCACTAGGTACGCGTTCACGGTCGTGATGCCGTCGTGGTCGTTTCGTCCTCATCAGTCCAGCTTTGTCATCCGTTTATCGTCATGGTGTCATCATCCCGCCATCCTCGTCACACAGTCGTCGTTACAACGCCGTCGTCACATTGCCGTTTTATCATTATCACCACTTCAGTAACGTCATCGCATTGTCCTCTTGCAGTCGGCGTCATACTGTCTTCCTCTTTCCCTCGACCTCAATCTTTTTTCGTCATTGCACTCTAGTCACACCATCGTCATTCAATCGTGGTTACGCCGCATTTGCCATGTTATCATCAGACCGTCGCTATCATTCCCCACTGTCAGACAGCCGTCGTAATGCGGTTGTGGTCGTGCCATCATCGTCCCTCCAACTTCTTCATCCGACTGTCGTCATGCTGTCATCCTCACACCATAGACGTCTTACAAGTTTCTTAATACAGTCAACGTCTCACCATAGTAATCAAACACTCATCGTAATTCCACTGTCCTCGCGCTGTTCTCATGCCATCGTCGTCACGGCATCGTCGTCATACAGTCACCATCAAGTATTCGTTGTCATACCGCCGTCGGGAAGTCGTCGCGTTCGTTTCATCGTCATCATTGTAACTTCAAAATCCGACTCTCGTAACGCCGTCATCGTCAAGCCGTCATCGTCATACCCCTATCGTCATGCCATCCTCGCCACATTGGCGCTTCACCATCGTCATCGCTTCAACATCGTCATCCCATTGTCGTCATGCCGCCGTCATCATACCACCTACGTCGATCCATCGACGTTATTCCTTGTTCACCTTCCTATCGTAATCATGCGGTCCAAATTAAATCATGATTGTGCCACCGTTGTCCTGCCATCGTCGTCACGCAGTCGCTATCATACTTTCGTTGTCATGCCGTCGTCGTGATGCCGTCTTGGTCATGTTATCGTGGTCATTTCCGCTTCTTCATCCAGTTATCTTCGTACCGTCGATGTCAGGCCATCGTCGTTATACGGTCATCGTTATCTCATCATTATCACGTCGTCATCGTCACGTTGTTGTCGTTATACTATCCTCATAATTTAGTGCAGGAAGTGCAGGAATTCTCACGCAGGAAGCACTTGGCAGGAATTCGCGCGCGCCCGGCCGGGCAGCTGTATCTTGAAAGCCATCTGCGAGGGGTACCGAGTTCGTGCTGCGATGTGTTTTCGCGGCTCAGTTCGCGTTGATGCGAGGGGTAGCACGACTGTCAATTCACTCGCCGCTACTGCTGCGTTTCCGCACTGCAGTGTATCGACAGCCAGTTTCCGCGGTCATCGAATGAGATGTGTTTACGTTTGATTGTGCACACGTGACACCATGCAGACTCGTTCATTTAGCTAGTATGCTTACGTTTACAAGTTTATAGGGCCGATAAATCCACTGCTGACTTCCTATAGCTGTCCATCATTTGTTATCACAATCGGTGCTTCCACTTTCGGGCAAAACTACAACCTTTTTTTTCCAGTTCCCAATCATAGCACCTGCAATATATGAGGACGCGAACAAACAGCGCTTCGACGAGACGAAGTGAGGATGGCAGATATCTCGTCTAAGCGCTGTTTGTTCCCGTCCTGATGATGTACCAACTAGCCCAGATCAGTATACTCCTTCAGTATAATGTATGCTTTTTCTTCCTTCTTTACAGCAAAGTGCCAATGTTCTTGATGGAATGCAACAAATAACTAAAATCATGAATCCCCATCGTGAATTCTCTATCGTGAATCTTATAAGCAAGTAAGAACTGGCACTTGCAGCTATTTCGGAAGGCATTATGAGGTACTCATTGAGGTACAGAATAGGAAATGGAAAGCAGTAACAGCTGAGCGGTTGCAAGTGCCTGAATAAATAAGATAAGAATACATAAACCACCTAACCCCAATGACATTTTTGAGTGCCTGTAAGAGAGCATAGAGGCAGAATTTCCGGTGGTAGGGCGAATTCGGCAGGGGCAACGAGGTGCTCTGCTGTCGTAATAAAACCGCGGCTCTAATACCAGCCATATCAAGCAGCTCAGAACACGTGGCGTTAGGTGCATTGGGAGTGCGCGTACAGTCCGACTCCTTTCCTCAATAGCTGCCAAATTGGACGAGACCCCCATGACGCGAGTCATTCACGGCACGATGGCTGGGTTTCCGCTTACTGCTCGTCTCTCGCTGTCTAGAGAAATACAGATCACAATGCGTTTAGATTGCTCTGGGTATCTATGTGCGTGTGTTTGACTTTATTTGCTTTTTTTTTTATTGCCACGCATTCCTCCTGCACAGTCTGTAAGCGCAACAGCTGTCAGCCGATATGACCACTGTTGGTCATATTAGGCTATTTAAAACTCGGCCTATATATAAGACAAAACAGGCGATGTGACACGCTTTCATGGGCAACAGGGAAGCCCAGACGGTAAAAGAATAACAAACATTTATCCTCGATCGACAAAGAACGGTACCTTCTGCGTCATGCAGTCTGTCTTCGTTGGCGTTCTGCGCGTAGCGAAAGGGCGGCTTTTGATATTTACGCGCCTTGTAGCACATGGTTGTGTTAGCTTCGCTATCTGTACCTGTATTGTAATGCATTTACAATTAAACGCGCTACACTTGCACTGGAGATGCTAGGTATTAGATGACATAACGACGAGTTATTGACCAGCAACAATGTTTTAAAAAATAATAAATATATTTGTTCCAATATTATTACCTCATTTCTTTTGTGGCTGCTTGCTATGACTGAATAAAACCATTTTAGCTTAAATTACTGGCTGAGTTCAGCTTCCATAACGACTGCATGCTGGGGTCAGATAGTGGGTGTTGATATTTCGGCAGTGTTTTCTCCATAGCAGCAATTAGTGCACTTTCAGCAGCTTGCGGCTGTTTGTTACCAAGTATCCTTCTCACTGACGCCCCCTTTACATATCAGCGTATTAAGTACATTTTAGGAACTTGAGCACCTCCATGAACGCGGCTTTTGCTACAAATGTTCAATGTCAGAAAATCTTCGATTGCGGAGGCTCCATGGGATAAAATCAATTACTTAGGAGCGGTGGTTACAATATCGTGCAGAGAACGCTTGACTGTTGACTTTGCCGCTTGGAGCTGCGCCAGAATGACAAGATCTTGCTTTTCAGTCTTCTCATTAATCCCGGCTTTCACCTGCTAGAGCAGATCAACCACCTGGATTCTGTCTGAAGATTGGTAGTGCTTTTCTTTTCCTTTTTCTTTCAGTTTGCCATAAATTGCATCGGACCTTTAAAAGGAAGGATTTGCCGACATTCAAGAACGTGGCGTCTTTGCTGCACTTGATAAATGGCTACAAACTGTTTTCATCAACAACTGAATAAAAAGAAAGCACTTTACCTAAAAAGGAAGCAGGAAGGAAATGCGACAATGTCCCGATCGCTGTGGTTGCCGTGTTAGGCGAATAGGACAGCGTTCGGCATCATATCTGGTGTCAGACTGGAAGTTGGTGTCCTAAAGAAAATGTTCTGTATAGGTGATGCAATGGTTGGCGTAGGTTAGCGTAATCACCTATACCAATATAATGAGAATGCCCATGCATATAGCGATTCAAAATCGTGTCCTTAAGTACGTCGCGCACCGCCTATACCACAAGGCTTATAGGTAAGCGTGTCATGATACCCGCACGTTGTAAATCCTGCTTTCACTTGCTCAAAGACAATAGTTATAGTGTATTTTTACAGCGAAGCTGGTAAGGATTGGCTCTGGCTCCCCAGGATCGTACCCGTGTGTAGACACAAAATGCCGAAGATAGTGCAATACTGGACCGACACGTGGCGGAGGTGAAGCAGGCGTTAAGCACTCCCCATACGTGCGCTGATCCCGAAGATAGTGTAGCGCCCGGCCTACCCGCGGCAGAGGTGCAGTTCGCCATTAAGGGGCCCACATACAAAGTTTCGCTGGTCCTTTTTCTTGGCGGAGTGGAAGGGCACTGTTTCAGAGCGCAGCTCTTTGGCGCCTAATCCCATGTTTCGCGTCGCCGTCAGCCTCGCCGTTGTGCCTCGCCGTAACCAGCTCCGTAGACGGGGCCAGCGCGGTGCTCTGGCTTCGCGCGCTCCTGGCGACATCTCTTGCGCAGGGTGTGAACCTTGCCCCCACCCCCCATTTCCTCCAAAGCCGAATTACTTGCTCTTGTCTATCCTCTCGCCCCCTTCCTCCGCGCAGCGCCGTTGCGGTGACTCCCGCCGCTACCCTCCACTCCATCCTCACCGTTCCTTCTCTCGCTGTCACGGCACTACCGCGGTGCTGGTGGTGGGTGCTCCTTGCAGCCTCGAGCGTAATACACCGTTTTCCACTCCTCCGTCTCCGCGTCGCGTAGCTGTGCGGCTCTCAGCCGTGTCTCTCACTTCCCCGTTTGCGGGGCGCGTTCCCCGTGACATTTGTCGCCTCTGGCAGTGCTTGCGCCTGGCTGTCCTCCCGCCTCCACTCTTGCCCCATACCTCCCCTTACCTGGTGCAGTGCCGTTGCGGTGACTCGAAAGACAGTTATAGCGTTTCGTCCCCTTACTTCTACTTCCCACCCCAACCTTGTGCGACCACATTGAGGCCTGTCTATGAGAGAATCAATGCATGACCTCTACCCAATACCCCTGTTCTCTACCCGTTTCCTCATCCCACATCAGAAGAAACATTAAGTAATAATTGCTAGTCTCCTCCTCCCTCTCCGCAGCGGTGACCCACTATAATATGGCGCGATGGCGCGTCGCCGGAGCGCCGGCTTGATAGCCGCGGATCGCTGTGTGTGCTGCCCAATTCAAAACTCAGAACAGCCTTCGTTCAGCACTGCGTGTTCTGTATGCGGTTGCCTGTTGTTGAAATAAGGCAGCAGCTGCGCTCAATGATCGCATTACCAAGAAGCGTAATCATCGGCCAATTTTTATCTTCTTTCGTAAAGATATGAGCAATTACATATGGCTTTCTTTGGCAATGTTTGTTAAAGAGAAGCAAGAACCTTGAAACTGGTGCAATCGCATACACAAAGAAGCGAATGCAAGCGTATAACAGGAATAATGTTTGGTGGACACGTTAAGAACCTCAACGAAAAGGTGATGTTTCATTCGACGAATTGCAAGGGACATTATCTGTATTATATTCTTTATCTGCAGCGTTTATAGACTGAGGTATAGCGCAGCAACCTGTAGTGAAACGGGCACAATTACGGAACCCGCGAAGAGGGATCATAACGTTTTATGCTAGCTTCAAAGGTCAAGGCAACAAATTTTGGAAATGTGCAAAAAAAAAAGAAGAAAGCTAGAATAGAAGAGACAGCCAAGTTCTCTTCCAAAATTATAGAACTCGCGCAAACAGCTTCCAGCTGTGAAAACTGAGCTTTCGACATGTTACTGCTTTTTTTCTCCGTAATCTCCTCCGTTTCGTGGACATCTACAGTGCGTAAGGAGTGCCACCTGTACTTCCCTGTTTCAATACCTTTCTGTACCATTCGATTCAATAGGAAATCCAAGGTATAAACTTGACTGCCATCGGCAGGCAAGGGCTAGTGCTGTAGGATACATGACACAAACGTATGAAGTGTGAGGAAGGACTAGACGCTCTCGAAGAAAACAATCTTACTCAGCGAACTGACCTCACTGCGGCAAGTAAACACTATGAGCTGTCATCGTGGGAAGATCCGCGAAATAGTGCAGTCTGTCATAATTGCGAAAACAGCGTGAAGAGGCAGTTGAGCAAACAGCCCGATGGATCTTGCTTTCTTTATTTGTATTTTTGTGTGATGTGCTGCTTAACTGCTTATATTTACTGCTACGTGAACGACGCTGCCAAGCATACGTCGACTAATGCAGCAAACACAGGGCAAATTGTTGCCGGGAGCAGGCCGTGTGATCAGAAGCAAAAAGAACCATTGCGTGAACGAAAGGGAAATTATTGGGAATGTCACACTGAGACAGCACAAACAAAAGAAAACACAGCGGTGGACATCAGCAACCAGCCTGTCACGCTTAGCCCTTAGTTTTTTTTCTTTAGCTCTTCCTCCTTAGTAATACTGTAGTATTACTAAGTACAAAAACGTACATCACCCTTTGACAAAGTGTACAAACAAAAAAAAAGGGTGCGAACATATTTTCACGCCGAGTCCAAGGGAGCATAACTGAGCCCAACCAAAACATACGGCAGATGAAGGGTTCCCAGTGGCATCTGAGGCAAGAAGAGGGCGCCAGCTATACGACGAAAAATTTTGTCACTCAATGTATACGTGCGTGCGTGTTTGCTTTATTTGTTGCACCGCCACGCAACGCTGTTTTCCGATTTGTGTTGGTGCTTGGAATGAGCACCTGTCGTTCTTACTGAGGCATGCAATACGGTCGTTTCGTTTTTTTTTTTCTCTTCGTATTGTGCCCAGCTTTATGGCTTCGAGCGTTTTATTGCCTGTGCGTGTTGCTCAGGTTTTCTTTTGTCCGGTCTCGGGATGCTCAGTCGGCCCGTTTCGAAAAGAAAGCTTTCAAATTCAAGAGAACGTTTGCTCCTTGAAGTGAATTATTTTGCTTTACTTCCATGCCAGGAAGCTCCAATCGAATGCTGCGTGAACTGAAGCGAGAAAATGAAAAAGGATGCGCATGAATGACTAGCAAAGTAAATAAAAAAAAACAGAAGGCAGCAGCTGAGATACGAGGAACAGGCAAAAAGTAAGTGTGCATTCAAACACTCACAGATACATTCAAGAACGTAAAGCAAAACGAAAGTCGTGTCAATATGCACTTGTTTGATAGGTACCGTAAAATAACACATGTGCAAAGAGGCGTGGTGTCCCCACTGGCAAGCAGCACAGTCCATGCTCATCGGCAGTGGGGAATCAGCTGCTCGCAAAGCGAGAAGAGCATCTGGACAAATCGAAAGAAATGAAAACGACAGATTGTATGCGGTAACAGGACAAATTTGGTGCTGATAAATACTGTAGGAGGAGAAACGATTTAGCCCGCAAGGCATCTAACGAACAACCACTTTCATGAAAGAAGCTATTCGCGCTTAGAAGTGAATAGATATAGAACTTGTGCTTTTGTTTCATGTCGAGTAATGAAATGCACCATTGATCGATTACTGCTCGCTTTAGACCTCCCATTATGCGCGCGCATGGTGACAGGTAAGTATAATTTGCAAGAGTGTGAACGTACTTTTGTAACGTGCACGGTCCAGTTTTATGCTTTCTTATCTGCATATGAAAAACGCGCTCCATGTTTTTCTTCTGTAGCTGTCTGCCTCATTCCTATTTTAAAAGGGCTTTCTGGCAGCAGTAAGAAAAGCACATTTGACTTCTTTTTATTTGCGTATATATGTAGTTAGAAATGGTATAACATCAGGTTTGGTTTTCCCCCCTAAAAATAATTTTTTTCATCATCAAATGAGAACGTAAAGACGCGAATTTTTTGTGTTTAGTGGAAGCTTTCTTTTCTTTCGTTATTTCTTCTTGCACAAAAAAAGAGTCCTTTTTTATTAGAGAGTTCACTCCTGAAAAGGTGCACGAGAAAATCAGTTCGTCGCTCTTCAGAAGTTTGGGACATAGTGCTTTCAAAAGGCGGGGGCAACTATGCCACGACTATAACGAGTAGAAAAAAAATCTCGAGGCCTTCTTTCCAGCATTTTCATGTACATTGCATTTAAGAAAGTAGGTGCACCAAAATTACGCACACTTATGTACGGGTATTTTCTATCGTTAGTCATACATTACTAAAATTTCCGTGGCACCGAGCAAATTCATTTTTATTTTGGCATGTTTTACTGTATATTAACTTGGTGTACCGTCTATCCAACATTTGTCAAATAAGCATTAGGTTACGTACATTCGGCGCTGCCGATCCTTAAGGTTATTACGACCGTTCTTGCAAGAACATTATTAGGAGAGTACTCTGTGCGAAGTTTTCCAAATGATTTAAAGAACGCACTTTTATCTTCAGCGGTAAAAGCCGTTCAGATTGTCAGACCCTTAACTGAAAAGTGTATGACTTGTTCAGGTTCAACCTGGCCTTAATGACTACGTTGTTGACTTATACACCGGCGTACATGCAAACTTAAAATGTGAGCTTTATTTTGTTGCCCTTTCTGTTCCGCAGCTTTTCCAGGCGCCTTTCCTGCGTAATGTCCTCGGCTCTTTTGTGCTCGAGGAACGAGTTCGCTACTAATTTACCGGCACTGACAGGAATAAGGCACCCAAGCACTCACGTCTCCCACAATTGATGGATGACTCCCGGAACTTTGAGAACACGAAGAGCAAAAGGAGGCCGCTCGAGAAGCGTGTCATTGGACATTGGTGGCAGGCTCTCTGGAAAGTGTTCTGGACATCTATCGCCCCCTATTGATGCTGTCAACGCAAATAGAAGTCAGAGAGTAGAAGCCCGGCTTTCACACTAGGCTAGTCTAAATGGGTTGCTGTCGTTGTGATTGACAGGATCAGAAAGGGGGCACCTACTAGAACATGGGACGGGAAACATTGGCTTGGTAATCAGCACTATCTCTTTTGCAAAACACTGCGGGTATTTATGTCGCATGTTTTTTTTGTTTTTTATTCCATGGTTCTCGACGTTTGGGGGTAAAATTGCACGAAAAAGGAAGGCACTCTACTGATATCGGTCCAGAGGAAGGGAACCGTGATAAAATTGTGTTGAATGGTTTTAAATTAAACCAGGCAATTAGAACATTTATAAAGTATGCTGAATCATGGATAACAACTGAAATACAATCGACAGAAACACCGCTCAAGACACACTCTTTCGCCGTTTCTCTTAACGTGGTCTCCAGTTGCCGAGCAAGGAACGTAACTGGAGTCAACGTTTCGACTAGGCGACCTGCATTTGCCACATGAAATCAAGTCTTCGTCTGACGACGAGGAGCTCCCTTGACAAAAACCCGGACTCCAGCAGTATCCTTTGTTCGATCCCGGCTGATCAGATCAAGCTTCCATATTTCTGTGATCTTGCTTGTTTCTCTTGTTCTTCGTTTTCTGTTTTACCATTATGCGCGCTTTAAAGATAACCTCGGCCAGTTGGCGCAATTTATTGCGTTGCTGTAAAATCAAACACATGTTTTACATTCACGTTCAACAGTTTTTAACTTATCGAGTTTTTCTTATTATGTTCTCACACGTTTCCGAAATTCCTGTGAACCATATAATATGAGTCGTTATTAACTTCCAGAGCGTTTCCATTGTTGTGCTCCCAAGCGCACAGCCCGTGCACTGGCGTTGAAATGTGCTTTTTCTCCGAAACTCTAGAAGTTAAGGCGTGTCGTTAATGGCTCAATTCAAACCACACAGTCAAACCATGAAAACCATGCGACCAAACAGTGAAGTCACGCACATCAACGAAACCGAGAAACCCACAGTTATGTTATTAAACTAAAACTGAGAAAATTGATATAGCTGAGTTCGATTATTAAAACAGCGCTTTTATCCTTTTTCTGCCTGTTCCTTACACTGTTATTTGTTGTAAGAGCGCTTTTACAAGTTTAGGCACTATGGAAGCCGGTCGTGCCTTATAGCTGAGCCGGGAAACATGAGTGCGTACCGAGTTGATACAGCTATACTTTTAGCCGAATACGCTGAGCTCTATGATTTTTGCATGCTTCTTTAAGTGAGGCCGCGCACGGAAGACAGATGTCGGCTGAAACATAGGTATTTAAGCGTCCAAAGTGTTTAATGAGAACCAGGCATACCAGTAAGAGCACGCGCTTCCTAACGCTATCGCAGCAGCCTCATATCTTTCATTGATGACTTTGATTAGTTGTATAAGCATGTTTCTTTCGTGACGACAAAGATTACAAATTTGATTTCTTCACGGCGAACTAAAACTAATTCGGTACCTCCTATGGCTTCCCCTCACGGAGTAGTCTGGAATGATGATAAAAGCTCCGTAAGTGGTCCGTCTCAACTTCTTCTGAAATACTTGGAAAATAAAAACTCGATCTCCAGATCTTTTGTAAGTGTGTCCGTTGAAAGTTCCTCAGAAGTCCGATGATACCATTATAGAGCCGCATACAGGTATCACGGGACTATCGTCGTTTACTAAGTTTTATTTATTTTTGTTCTATTCTGAAAAATGATGAATTCCGCCCGCAACAAGCGAACTGAGGTGTTTACGCCCGGATTAGTTCGTACACGGCGGGTAACCGTTCTCGGCTGTAGCAAAAATACTTCGTGACGATATAATAGCAAAAAAAGTCCCGAGTCGCATACACGCCTACTCTCCAGTCTGTTACGGTAGCTGCCTACGCGCTGTGTACGCGCCTCACCTTCCCGCGAACTGTCCAATCCATTTCAATACTTCTTGGTAGATATGCTGTTTGCTCCAGCGCTATGTGTATACGCGATGTATCTGCTTATAGCGTTTTCTTCCTGGAAGAAGCAAGGACGCAGTTTACGTCACTGCTAGCGTGATATTACCCAATAGCCGAATGCGGGATTAACTTCTGTGATTCAGAAAGTAAATCCGCCTGCAGCGCTGACGATCCATAATGTTATCAGAGTAAAACACGTGGCCATCATATAACGCCGCTTTTTGCTACCGCTGCTCCACTAAGAATGCCTAGCAAAAGAATATATATTAAAAAAAAGAGTAAGCAGAAACAATCCCCTGGTTGACGAATCTGGTTCAACTTCCGGTGTAGCATTTCCTTTGCGTTTAATTGTTTCTCTACTCCTACAGAGGCTATGAAATATTAATGCATGCGGAAATGGTAATCGATTAGCCGTGGTTAGTAAATCATCAGGTGCCGCTTATATATATCAAACGCACAGCCCATGTCCAAAAAAGTCGCAGTTTCACTCGGAAGGCGTAGTAGCGCTGCTTGCGAAGCAAATTATTCGACAGCTATAACAAAATAAGTAAGGTTAGTAGTTTTGTGAGCTGCATAAACTTCTGTAAACACTCGCTGACTAACTAAGCTAACAAACATGCTGTCACGCGGGCATAGGCAAACACGCACACATATCAATCGATGACCGCGGACGCGCGCTGTCAGAGCGCTAGCGTAATGAAGAGTGGCCAGCAGCAGCGAGATAATTCCTCTTCGTGCTGCCTCTCGCTTCAATGCAAACTCGGTGCACGAGAGCACAACGCACACGAAGGCGTCAGCTATTTCGGGTCGCCCAGCCTTCGAACCCACCGAAGATTACCTCCAAGATGGGGTGTGCGCGGCCGCGCCCTATTTTGCGCCTGGTACAGAAGATGTGCAATAACTCGGTCCGCCACCTCTTAGCGCGCACATCTCATCTCCCCGCCTTCCTCCCTTGCGCGCGCGAGAAGACGCCACCGCGTCAAGCCACCATCCTTCTCTGCTCACCCTCACAATCTTTCCCTCGCACCTACAGTGTTCGACTGGCGGGCGCGATGTTATCGCTCGTGGAGTTAATACTGAAAATGATAGCAGTGCCGGCGGCGGAAATTCGTCTGCAATGCCCATATAATTGCCATCGCAATAAAATGTGCATGCCGGTGCGTCCATGCCCGGAGAGAGCGAGGAGCCGCGCCGGCGAGCTCCATACGCTGACGGACGCTCAGGCAGAGATTATTGACAGTGAGCACGTAGACACCCTTGCCGCTGCATGCATAGAGTTTCATACAATTATTGTATGAAACTCTATGGCTGCATTAAAGCAGCCGACGGATTCGAGCTACCCTTCAAATAGTAAGTGCGTCGTTCGCTTTATTTTCGCTTACGGTTCTCCGGACTTCGATGTCGCTTGTGTCGGTGCCTGTTTCAAAGGCTGTAGCTCTGCCGGCATTACCATGCCAGCTCTACCAACATCTTGCTGCGAAGCCTTGTTTACAGCGGCAGGTGGCCCAACCAAGAGAAGGAGAGGAATGACAACGAACACGTATGAAGAAGGAGGGAGGATAATATCGACTACGGCACGCTTCTCATACCACGGGCACTGATTTGGAATGTTGGAAGAAATCGAGAGATGGTAGGACCCATAACGTCTACTGCTCTCATAAAAAAAAAAAAAACGAAAAGTGTGTCTACCCTAAGTGCGCGATGGTTGCCTTTACGTGCAAACAAATGTCGACGAATCCCGTTTCAATCAATGAATGGTCAAGCTGTGTCCTACGTTAAGACGCATCGCTTTCTGGGTGTCATAATTGACCGGAACCTCTGAAGAAGAAGTTAGTTGCAATTACTGAGGTCTTCAAATTTCTCTGCGGTAAAAACTGGGGTACAACAGTCCATTCTATGTTGCCTGCACCTGTTCTCGGATTCCTACGTTACACTCTACCAGTTTTGTCAAATACATGCAAGACGAACATTTGCGCTTTGGAGAGCATACAAGGTCAAGTCCTACGCGCGTGTTTAGGGCTGCCTCAGTGTACCTCAACAGCAGCAACAATTGTCATCGTGGGAGACCATATGATCCAGACAGCCGTAGCTGTACATTCTCACATAGCATACATTCAACATCTCTCAAGGATCCCCGACCAACACTTAGCCTCCGTACCAGACGAGAGACCTCAAGTGACCTTTTCGAAAGTGATTAGCGCTCATCATGAGTGAGTACCGTTATCTTATACACCGGCGGCGAAGCCTTCATCTCCCCTGTGGTGCCTGCGACAGCCTCAAGTGAATTTTGCTATTCCCGGAATTACAAAGAACACCAATCATTCATCGCCGGCTCTGAAGCAAGTGACGCTCCTATTGCCGCAGCTGACGTATTATGACCGCATACATATATATGCCGATGGTTCGACCTCACCTATAAGCTCAACTGCAGCATTCATCGTACCAGCTAAGCAGGTTACATACAGTTAAATTCAAATTGTCACATATGACTACATCTACGTCAGCAGAACTTGCAGCTCTCCATGCCGCTATGACGTACGTCACCGAAGAGGCGACATAGAAATGGGTTGTATATTGTGATTCTCAGGCAGCTCTTCACAGCATCAAGTCTGTATTACATCACAGAACTTACGAGCAGATATCTGACATCAGGGAAGTACCTCACCATGCTGTGGGAACAGGGCACAACATTATTTTTCCATGGATTCCTGCTCACTGTGGCATCCTCGGCAACAACTTTGCTGACAGGGCTGACCACTCTGCCCACAAAGACACCCAGACGCGTCTAATACCTTTGGCGAGGTCGGACGCTGCCAGGGAACTGCGCCTGCTTGCACGCAAAAAGTCACAAGATTGCTGGAGTTCAAGTGTCTTTAATTGCCGATTGCATAAACATAAACTAGACCCCATGCTACGGCTACAATTGCCATCAAGCCTTTCCCGCGGCGAAGCAACTTTGCTGTGCCGTTTGTGGCTGGGAGTGGGGTTCACGAACGCCTACTCCTATCCTATCGCAATGGCCGAGAGCCCGATGTGTGACTCCTGTAGGTGCGAGGAAACCACCGAGTACCTATTGTGTACCTGCCCTCGCTACGACGTACGACGCCTCTCTTTGAGGAAAACTTTAAACAGATTGGACTCAAGACTGTTCTCCGAGTGAAAGATACTGGCACGAAATGCGATTCGTGCACTAGTACACTACGTGAATTGCACCGCTTTAGGAGACCGTTTATAGTGTCCCTGTGCATCCTCCCACACGCACTCAGTGCTCACTTTCTCCCTCTTTTCCTCTTTATACTCCACTTTCCCCCACCCCCAGTGTAGGGTAGCAGACTGGGTGCTCGTCTCGTTGACCTCCCTGCCTTTCCTGTCGTTGCTCTCTCTCTATCTCTCTTTCTTATTTGGCAAATGGCATGGAAGCATATACAAGGCAAACGTCGGTCGAGAGTTTGTGCTTGTGATCCGGTAATCGGAGGCTGCATGTGTTCCGAGAAACGGAAAATCAGCAGTGTTGATAAATGAGGGTTGCCCTAAAATGAGCTACAATGAAGCAAAACGAAGGCATGAAGGTATAAGAAGAGGGAGAACAAAGCGAAAAGAGTGTGATTAAGCAAGGAGGCCGACAGTTATCTACAAACAAAATTGACAGAGATAGAGGGATGACGTTGGACAAACCCGAGTGGCAGCAGCGAAAATCGGTCGGCTTCGAAGGCCAAGACTTCGGCACCACGAAAAGTTTTCACGACGTCTCCGGCAACGAAGAGTGCCCCAGTATCATAATTGGAAACTTGGGGATTATGTGTTCCCGAGCACTGGAGCGAAAGAAAAGAGGAGGAATTAATTTGCGCTTATTTTCTATAGATGAAGAACAAAGACTGCCTTGTGTTTCTCTCTTTTCAGTTGTAGGCCCCACTGCAAAGTACGCTTTTTTTCTCGGAGGCTTTTTTAAATCTCAAAGCATGAAGAGCCACACTATTTTTTGTAGCCTGCGTATTCTAATAAATTACAGAAGAAAGAAAGACTCAGCAGCAGCATATCCATGATTTCGCTAAGCAGCTCCATGACACTGTACGTCTTTACATTACATAACAAGCCGAGTTACAATCAAATGAATGTTTACATAGACGACGCTATATATTACTCTTGATTTGAACGACACTGTGCCCGGCTATCACTTTGCGCGCCTGTAAATGGGCGAATTCATCGCAAGGTTTATTTTCGTTCTCGATGATTCCACCGTTACGTTACAAGCAGCCGTGACGAACCAGAAAGAAATATTATTTGGCTCTTCGAATTATTGACTGCACAGACGAAGGCCGTAATTACCTTACCGTCTCTCGCAGAGCAATTTTGTCCTTGCTGTAACATTTCCATTTTTACAGTACTTCCTTCGGCTGTGTAGCTTATTTTGGCCCTCCCAGCCATATGTTTAAAAAGTGTCCCTGTGCTTTATACAGTCATGCTTCACTCCATTTTTGCTGAGGGAGGATCAATATGAGAAAAAAAGTGTCGCAGAGCATCTATGACGCCCACTGGTAGAGCCAGCGTAGAAAAACAGAACTTCGGAAACTTCTTGTGTACGCAAGGTGACAAGCGCTATTCTAAAACTGTCTATTATTTCGTTTTCAGTGACCTTATCAGTCAAGCATCACGCGGCCGCTTGGTTTTGGAGTAGGCGTGAAAACTCACACCGGGCTCGGTCATATACGTCCGGAACTGCAGCAGCTGCAGCAGACCACGCCGTAAGAGTGGGCAACTAAATTACTGCTTTGAGAATGAAAAACGTTATATACAACAATACAGTAAAGGTTTCAATAGCCAAGCCAACGAGATGCTTTGTCTGCGACAAAAGCGCGAACGCGAGTCACGTGATTTTACTTTCTAGGTCATGGCGCTAGCAACGTTGGTCTCTACAATGGCAGCCCTCGAGGCCAATACGCAGCTCTGAGGTTTTCATGTGACGTCATAATAACGTGGCCGCCGCTCATTGTGATGTCTAAGATGATTTTTGGTACACATTAAAATGAATCCAATTGCAAAGCTTTATACGGCTCAAGTTGACATTCAAAATAACCATTGTGCTTTTTCATATACGCAAGCACATGACACGCGCCTCAGAAAATAGACATATTTTGATGATAGAAAGACAGAGAGGGCGATCTGAGGTAGTGCACTCTAGTCTGCTAGACTCTGCACTGGGGAAGAGGGAAGGGGAGTGAAAGTAATGGGGACCACATTTGATAATGTTTAGAATATCAGTGGACAATCCAGTTACGATGAGGATGCTGATGATTTATTGGCATCCCCTTTGAAACAGGGCGGTGAAAGTCACCTAGCCTACTTGATATAATCAGGTACACTATACATGTTTTTTAATCCAGCATTTCTTACACATCAAAACGAATGGTGTGATTGAAATAATATATTTGCTGCACTGAAGATATTTAGGTAGCCTTAAATTTGCGTAGAACAGAGCAGTTCAAAATCTCGTGATACTGTATGTGGGTGACAACATGTGTGTCTCAACGAGCTGTAATAGTTGACTTTCGGCGAAGAATGCGCCCCACAGCTATATGATGTGCGAAAGTATACATATACGCGTCCTTTGCATTGGTTTCCAAAGCTATCTGTCTAATTCAAAAGTTTTTTTTTAATCTGCCACTTTGCAGAATCAAAGCAATATTTCCAGTGAAGATCTCTACTTCGTGCACTTGCGTTTCTAAATTAAGTTTCCTGTAACCAAATCTCACGCTTCAAATTGGTGTCTGTAAAAAGACTTTCGCGCCCTTTATTTATTTTCAGCAAAAGGCGCGCAGCAGTTTTCTTCAAGGCAAGCAGCGCTGACCTCCATAACGTTAACCCTAGACATATTAAAATGACTCGCTCAGTCACCAACAATTTCGCACATTCATTATGGTGGAATAGTAAAGAAGGTAGCAGTTATAACGCGGCTATTCCCTTTTTTATAAGAGAAGTAAGCGGTTGTGTCAAAAGGACTTCTTCTTGGCAAGTTTTGCGTCACAAAGTATACCTAGGAAATCAGCGGTTATGTGTTGCGAAATGCAGCTTATGGTCAACTGCGCCGAAAGTATGGGGCACTGCTAGCGAAAGTTATCTCGAAAAGCCTGCGTGATTATTCTGGTTTTCCTGCAGATCTTGCCTGCATATTTAGTTGGCTTCATAGACAACCATAGCACCAACATCTTGCGATAAAGCTTTTAAAACTTTATTTGTGTCCTTTAACCTAACATCTCTGAAAAAAATATAAAATTGTGCTTAAACTTTGTCTTTCTGCAGTCAATGGTTCAACAGAATATCGTCTGGTCAGGTAAGTGCGTATCTACATTTTTAAATTTTTTTTGTTGAAACGCTTTGTATACTCAGAGGTGCCAAATGTAATTCAGTGGTAATTTAGCCGTAAATTCGACAGAAACATATTAGCATTACAGTACACTTTTTTGAGCTCCCTCCCTGATTCAAGATCCATCATTTAAATCACTTCACCACATTGCAAACTGTTGTTCAGGAGCTCACTCCACAAATATTTTGCCTCTTGCAGGGGCGAAGTGCAATTGACGGTTGTCCGGAGCAGATCATTGTCAGTTGCACTATAAATAAATATGAATATATATCACATCATAAGAAGCCAACACAAACAAAGACACCAAGGACAACACCGGGGAAATAACTCGTATTTACTAATTGAATTAAAGAAAAGATAAATTAATGGAAATGAAAGTGGATGAAGAAACAACTTGCCGTGGGTGGGGGAACGATCCCAAGTCGTCGCATTACGCGTTTCTTTAATTCTATTAGTAAATACAAGTAATTTCACCGGGGTTGTCCTTGGTGTTTTTGTTTGTTGGCTTCTTATGATATCTATAATAAAAGATCGGGCCTCTTGGTTAACCCCCTTCTTCTCGTTCATTATATAACGAGGGTCACAAATCCGCCATGATCGAACGTTCAGGTAGCATGCTTAGGATTAATGACCAGTTGCCTTCAACCAAAAAAGATCACGTACTCGTGACGCTTGCGGCAGGAAAGATATTCCACATCAGCCGCCAAGGTTTGTGAGTGGTGGCGCTGGCTGACACTCCCAGGGTTAGTACTAGTAGTAACACATTAATACACCAGAAAGTGGATGGGAAAACGGCATCGCCGAAGCTTAATTGGTAGAGCATCGCACACGTAATGCGAAGACGTGGTATCGTTCCCCACCTGTGGCAAGTTGTTTTTTTTATCCACTTTCGTTTCCGTTAATTTATCACTTTAATACGATTAGTACATACAAGTAATTCCCCGGTGTTGTCCATGGTGCCTTCGTTGGCTTCCGATATGATTAATAAAAATTGGGCCCCTCGGTTAACCCCTTTTCATAGAAGCTATACATCGTGGCATGGGATAGGATGACGACCTAGGCACGACAGTCCGTTCATGCGTAGCATGCCAAGGCACGCAGAGAAACCCAGCCAAGGATCCATTTCCGTAATGGACACAGCTGACCACTGCATTACACATACTGCACTTAGATTTCGGTGCTTCTGTTGAAGTAAAAAAATTCCTTGTAGTTGAAGATACATTCACCGAATGGCTAGAAGTACCTAGGGTGGCCCCGCCTACGTTAGTACCAGTTAATGTTTTACTGTGGTCCCTGATTGCAACCTTCAGAATTCGCAACAAAATAGTGTCAGACAATGGCAGAACTTCTGAGTCTCTCGAGATACAGACATTTTTTCAAAGACAACGGACTCCGAGACGTGACAGCACCGTATCCCCCTGCTACCAACGGTGAGGCAGAACGCTACATGGTTGAGTTGAAAACAGCACAGGCCCGAGGCAAGTCTGGAACGGTGAACCAGACAACCGGCGTCACACCTGCGAAAGCGATGTATGGACCAGAGCTGCCAAGCCACTTAGATCCCATTCTACCTGCACCAGAATCTGAGGAAGCAATGGAGATGCTATCTAAAACCGGCAGCTAAAAGTTGGTGAAAAAGTTATGAAACGGCAGTTCCTGAAAGAACCAAAATGGATTGCGGAAGTCCTCCTGAAACGAATTGGCCCCCGATCATGACTGGTTCAGTATGGGGGAGGAATGATTCGTCGACACCTCAATCAGATAAGGAAACACAACGACAGAAATGTGGCAGACTGACCAACAGACGGTGCATGAGGCCTGCCGTCGCAGAAAGTAAGAATTTCCCTACCGGACAGCTGAAATTTTCTCATTTCTGCCGAAAGTCGCCTCGCTTGCCCAAATAGTTATGTAATAGTAAATATTCGTCGTTCTCTTCATAATATCAAGTTTCACAATGAGAAATAGCATATAGCCTCTAGACCTCGAGTGACATTTAATAAATAGTTTCTGCGGGATAGAACAGCGTCCAAAGCAAATCTGACGGGGTGAATTGTTACCGGAAGATCCCATCTAATAAATGAAACGCCATCTTTGGCTTAGATGTAATGCACCTCATCAAAACATGGTACGGCTTTATTAACTTCATTAGCAATTTTTTTTTATTTATTACATACTATGGAGTGAAGGCCCAAGCAGGGTGGACAATACAATTACAAACATAGCAAAAAAAGCATTAATAAAAGAACAACAACGATGCAGGCTAAAAGATGTTAATTCACAGCCTGATCACTTGCTTCAGTAAGGCAGTTCCAATTATGTATGGTCCTTGGCAAATAATAAAACTTAAACAGTGCAGTACCAGCAAAACATGGCGTCAGCGCCTTTTCTTGGTGGTGTCGGATGAGGCTGCTAGTTCAGCGTCATAAATACGGTGATCAATCGAGAGCGATTTTTTTTATTCAAAAATTGGGCAAGAAATTTTAATCTGAAGTTCTGCCTTCATGCCTGTTATAGGGATATGTCCTTAGTTTGCGTTAAATTAGAGAGTGAGTCTAAGGCAGAAAATTTTTTAAATATATACCTTAGAGCCTTTTGATGAATACCTTCAAGACTACTAACGCTACGTTTAGTATAAGGGTTTTAAATAATGCCCAACATATTCTATAGTTTTGGTCACACAAGAGTAGCCTAGCAGAGGAGTTTAGCAGTAGTAGGAGTAGTTATAAGATTGTTTGATAACACATAGCTTGCGGAAGGCAGATCTGCGGAAATCTGTTTTCACAATAGTCAATCGAAAACACAAAGTAGGACACAAGGTGGGACACAAGCGGGAGTTCTGAAACTACGGAACACGATCGTGTTCGACTGTGTACACAGTATCATTTCTGGTACGGCACTGTATCTTCCACAATATTTATCACTGTCGATACGCGCTGCAGGTACATTGATTTGTTAAAACGCTCCATGCGACGTTTTTTAACCGACAGCATGTAGCATGCTGACCTACTGATTTGCAGTTTTGCACACGACAGACACACAATACTCTTCGTGTTGAGACTGCTGCGGTCCTTGGCTTTCATCTGTCAGGGGGCAGAGGCTTCATGTAACGTGCAATGTCGATTGACAGCTACCGACATACCGTGGTGCGCCTTTAAACTACATGAATCTTGTGTAAGAGAGAAAACCCTCTCGACGATTGCGCTTTTCGATGGGGAAGGCAAATAAACTTCCGGATGAACGTCTCGGAGGAAGGTCTGTAGCATTTGCGTTTCGTTGCCCTTTTTTGAGTTCCCGACATGAAGCCATAAGTTATGCAGATATTTTGGAGCACCGGCAAGGTCCGTGTTGCAAAGCATAGTCGCCACTCGGTGTCTAGAGATCGGCTTGGTCGACTACGCTTAAGAACTTGCAAGTGAGGGGGCCCTATGATCCGTCCTGCTAGCTAATCAGCTCTTGGGCCCTACGTAGGTGAGTTGTTTGATTGCTCTACACTTTTGAAAATGAAACCTTTTGCAGATCCGGTGCGCATTTCGATCAGGAAGTTCAGGCATCGGCTACATTGATATTGCAATTTTTGCACAAAAAAGTTGTTTGAGTGCTCCACTGTTGCGAGATGATGTCTTCGCGGAAAAAATCCCTTTAAAAGCTATATATAGAGCTCAAAATTTCTCCCAAGCTAGCAAGATTTCTGTTGCTTCCACATAGACCTCAAAATAACATTAATATGAGAAGTTTCTCTCGTGTTGGACGTCCTGTGGTGCATGACCAGCGCTCGCGCGGAGGCTACATCACGGAAGGGACAGATGAAAGCAAGGTGACTTAAAGCACGAGGTGAGGAGAGTATCTACGCCACGGCAACAGCACGGAGCGAAAAGTGGCGAAGACGGAAAGCCGGAGCTCAACAGCTTCGTCCACGATTGGCTTGCCACAGCCGGGACGTGCAACGAGCAAGAGAGCGACAGTTTTCGCCCTCCTCCTTGCGGCCCCTTACCGCAACTCGCTTGCCCGAGCGCAAGTGCTCTCTTCCTCGTATTTGTGTGGTGAACGTGCCAGCGAGCTAAAGAAGAGCCCATGCTCCCCTACTCCTGCACCTCCTGGCCACTCGGTTGCGCGAGAGCTTACGCGCGATGATCCGCCCTCTCCTTTCCCCCGCTCCTGAGAGCACGCACCCTTTCCGTCGGCACGTGTCATCGCCTACCCTCGGTAACAGCAATTTCAATACTCCCAAATCGATGGTCAAAAAGTCCATACATCATGCACAAAAATGCCGATTTAGGTTGATTAAAAAGCGTCGAGAAAAAAATTCTTGATAATCTTTAATATGTTTGACATTTGATTTCACCATCCAACAACGTGACTGTTAGATGCTGAGACTGGTCAGTGTCGCAGGAACGACGAATGCATAACTTGGCAGTTGCACGCACATTGCGCAGCCATGACAGAAATAGGGAGGTTTAACATTGCGCTCGAAGTCCTCAGACGCGGCTCTAACAATGCGGGGACGCTACATGTTGGCGTTACTCAGCACGCGAGGCAATTGCTGCTGCCGAGCGGAAACAACGCCCTAGCAGCAACCAGGCGTCTCGTAACGCTGGCGTAGTGAGGCTTCACACACACCCGTGCTCAACGGCTGTAGGCGTACGAATTAATGTTCTCTGCGCTGGCTTTAAAAGGAGCGTCGCCAGCGGTATTGTAGATTCGCACTTGGGTGGTGCACGCAATGGAATGGACGGAAAGGTGACGTCATATGTTAGTGGACAATGAAGGGATTAGTGTTAGCTCGACGTTAACTATCCTTTATGCTTTGATAAGTGTACACGGAGAGTTTCTCAGAAAAGACAGTGTGCGCGCGCTCAACGCTGATGCCAGTAGCGAGAGAGAAACCGCTGCCCTGGCTCCGGTGGAAGCCGATTGATCGGAGCCGGATGGTGCGTCCACATGGCATCGTATTTTATGTGGGCAAAGCACTTGGCGCCCCTTGCGCCTATGGAAACCTTGAAACCATCCACGCTTTCCACGTATGCGCCGCTGACAATGTACCAGGACGGCTATGGTGGAGCGGGAAGGCACCTCGAGTATTGAAATAGCTGTCCAAGTAAGAAGGGATTGGCGATGGTGCCAGCTTCCGTAGATACCTAGGACGTATGAATTCTTTTTTTCATAATCCGAAAATATATGAACAAACTGTAACACCAAGGGAGCATCTACAACGTCTCTCGGCTTTGTTGCTTGTAAAATAACACGACCAACTTTTTTTTTGGCTAATGCACTCACAAATGTACAATATTGTGACACACTGACGAAGAAGACGTTTTAAGCTTGGTGGATTCACTTGATGCACAATGCACTTTTCAGAAGATATATATTATCATTATAACATAATTCTTACACCAAGTGGATGAAGTGGCAGTTCTCGTAATGATGCCCCTGTATAATAGACGTTTCAAGATGGCCGAGTACATGGTAGGGTAGCTCTGCAGCTGTGGCACTGCACTGCTGAGCTCAAGGCCGCGCGTTCAATCCCGTAAGTAGCGGCTGATTTTCGCTGAGGGCAAAATGCAAAAGCGCTCGTGTACTTAGATTTAGGTATACGTTCAGGTGGTCGGAATATCCTAGAGTATTCCATTGTGGGACAACCCAATCGCACGTCAGAGGATTCCAGTCTTCCATGCGGCATGCCTCATAATCACATCATAGTTTTGGCACGTAAAACTGCGGAGTTTTCTTTTTCTACATTTGAAGTGGGCTTAGCAAGGTAATTCTTCCTTCCCCACAGAAGAATGCGAACAACCTCAGGAATTCGCATCTGTAGTCGCTCAATCCCTGCTTCCAGCTCCGACTTGATGTTGCTCGATGCCGTGTGTAAAACCACCTACGAGTCTTGCAATGACATGGAAACAGCCCTTCTTAGAAAGTATGTTGTGTAACCAAACCAATGAACGCTTCTTATGTTTTATGTATGCTCCATTCTACCATCCTTCCATCTCGGCCACCAAACTACATCAACGGCCGCAGAGGTTGTTGTCATTTCGGAGGCAATTCGTTATATATCGGTGGAGCCACATCAGACCGACTATAATTTCCGACTTCAAGCCAGCGATTCAGGCAAGCGATTCGGAACTTAGACGTTGGCTTTACTATGTCCTTGCTCAAGAGGTGATCCAATCACACAATGTCACCCTAAGAGCTGGCTATTGCATAAGGTTTCAGTGGATACCAGGACACTGTGGCTTACGTGGAAGTGAGCTCACCGAAGCGGAGGCCAAGTTGGTTCCCATAAATGCCCCGCAAGCGTGCATCTCATTTTCACGACCAACCACTAAGGCCCTAGAGTACAGACTTCTGCGCCATAGTGCCACAGTACATTGGACTGCGCTAGGTCACCGTCATCACTGCTTTTACGAACTAGACCCAGCGATTAAATACGGATACCACCCACCATGAGAAAGTGCAATGCAAGCCTGTTGCACAGATCACGATTAGGTGTGGCCTTCACCCGGGGCCACTTGCATCTCACCGGCCGGGCAGACAGTCCGAATTGTGAGGAATTCGGTATTCCTGAGACGACGGGACATCTCTTGTGCATCTGCCCACGAATTGATGTACGGAGAATATCGCTGACAGACATCTTGTCAAAATTTGTCGTCGCACCCTTAACTGAAAAGGTTCTATTGGTACCTTCGCCTGATCCTCGTCACCAGTCTGACAGTCAGAGCTTAAGGCTCTCAACAAACTTTTGTATGAGAGCGGACTTTACATGACACTTTGAAGAGTCTTGGAACATGAAAGATTTTCATCGCCACCTTCATCCTCATAATCAACTTATTCTCTATGCTTTCCTTCTACACCGATTCCCCTACCCCCAACGCCGAGTAGCAGGTGAGAACATTGATTCAGGATGACCTCTCAGCTTTTCTCTCACAATAAATACCACTCTCTCTCTCTCTCTCTATTCTGCCCTCCTCAGGCCGGACAGCTTGTCGTTAGATGAAAGTTGCGCAATTTCATTGTTGAGGTTTAGTTTCCTGACCTTGATTTGCGTCGACTGAAGCGGCTGCAAAGCCGTGCTGCATTTTACTTAGAAATAATAGGCATACGAATGAATGACAACGTGGCAGCCATTGCTTGCTGCTTTTCAACTGTATGATTTCACCAATATGTTCCTCGTCCTCTACGCAGGGTAGCAAAATATGTTGCTCCTATACTCGACATTCCTGCCTTTCCTTTAGCTATAATATTCCTTTCATGCTCTCTTCAGCAATACTGTAGTTTATAACGACATTCAGGAGCTTCTAGCTTCGTGCGGTGCTGCACCGAATAAGCGAGACAATAGACGTGCAAGCCACTTCACAAAGTTGTGTCGGACATTGCCAGAAGACTTAGGAGCAAGCTGCGGAGACGTTCGCGTTATTTCCGGCCGGCGTGTCCCAAGATTAACGACACGGTTGGGTCTTTATTATTGCAGCTTTGCTAGCGCCCTGTCACAGATAGTGTTACAACACTTACGCAACAATGTTGTCACCGCTCTTACGTAAACAGGCGGCTCGACACGACTATGTTCTTCTCAGTTGGGCGTCTTTGCTTGGCCCCCTTGTATAACCGATGTTCCCGCTCCTGTTGCCAGCGTCGGGACAAGAGAACAAAGCTTGCCTGTCTTTGTGCCCTGCTTGCCCAGCTTGCCTTTATTACAGCGATCTGTTTCTCTTTGCAACACACCGGCATTATTTGCAATGCCCCAGCATTCTATTTGGAAAGCTCAAGAGAACGTGGTTGTAGACTAGGTCTACGCGGCAGATAGGTCTTACAATGTTTCGAAAGGCAATTGACTTCGCGCTCGCGATTTCTGCAGTGCATCGCGGATATCTGGGCTTGCTTATGTTGTCATTTTACTAATTCTGTTCCTGCAAGTAAAACTGTTTTTTCCGGATAATTTTTTCCGAAATGCTATACAGTGGGATCTTTGACTATTTCATATTTCATCAGTCATGTGCAGCATTAAAAAATATATTGCAATTTAATATAACATTGCGATTCCAGATATTCTTGCCTCATCGGGTAACTGAATTCAAATTCAAGTTTATGCAATCAATTAGGAAACAATATGCCATTCCTGAAACACTGAACAAAGCCACAAGGTTTTTTGCTAAATTCAGATAGCCAACTACTAGGACACAGGCTACAGTAGGAGTGAACAGGCTAAACTAGTAGTTCGCGCTCTGAATTTAGCCATGCTTCCATATCAACTCGTCCATTTTTCACTTTTGATCACAGAGTTTTTACTTTAGGAGGTCATATAGCGCGCCAGTAACGATCTAGGCGCGTGATAAAATAAGATGAAGTAGTAGAGATAGGGAGGTCCCGCACTGCGCTCCGCGTTTGCCCCTTGATCCTCTGTTGTGCTCATTAGCTCGGTAAAGGCGACGCCGACGCTCACCACAGGAGCGGGTGCATAAGACCTGCGCGCTTAAAAAATTACTAAAGCATGCCATTCCACGGCTGAGTTTGATAGTAAGGGCGAAGGAGGCTCCTTTGCCACTAAATGGCTTGCTTTTCGCATGGAACCGTTGCCTCCTCTTTCGACGTTGCTGTCCCAGCAGCAGGGTGCCGCCATTATCGTTTTCACTCAGTCGCAGCATCAATTCCAGCAGCACCAAAGAGCTTGGTGGACTGTGTGTCCCCAGTTTGAAAAGCACTTTCGTAACGCTAATCTTAATGCTGCATGCTAAACCGAATGCCGTCGAGAGAAGCGCGTTTTTCAATGCACGGTGCAGTATCTAAGCTTAACTTCTCGCCTCTTGAATTCATTCAGGAATAACGGCACTTTCTACTTTTCTCTTGCAGGCACAATCTTTGCGTGCGTATTTCGCGAGATCCCTTTTCTTTAGTTCCTCTCCGCCTTCAAGGCCACGCCGGGCCCCAGCTGTCACCGCTGTTACACGCCGCTGTCCAAACACTTCGTCGGGCTTTCGCAAGCACTCTTGTTCCGTGTTTTCTTCTCTTTTCTTCGCTCCAACCCAACGCAGGTTCGACGACCCCATTTTGCACCAATCTTGGAATGGCTCTCGCTTAAGTGATACGCTGCAATCACAGATGGAGAAGGTTGACGGAAAAAAATTGAAAGCGTTTCTCTTCAAGCGGAACCTTAACCTTCCTGTCAGCTATTTTATTGACAAAGCACTGCTTTACTGAGTAACAGTATGTTCGGCCATTGCAGGTAAACCGGGAAACGCCTTTGCTGTGTCCGTTCTTGTGACTGCGTGCCTTTGACTTATGCCCCGACATAGGTGCAGGAAGAGAAAATGTTTCTTCATGTTCAAAGAAATCACCTTCACGATTTTGGACTCTGCAAGCAATGAGGATAAACGGGAAATTGCTTTAAGCGTGCTTTAGTTTTTCTTGTACGTTAATTTCTACTAATAAAATAAAGCTTTTCTTTTGCTGCCCCTCTCATCGAGTAACTGACCTCTAGGGTCCTAGATAATGGCCCTACTTCCTTGTGTTTGCACTAGGCAACTACAATATGACTTCTGCAGAAGGTCGCTAAGAGGAAGCCATATATACTTCGGAAGGTTTCAAGATGTACGGGAGCGGAAAAATCGCATTCCTCGTCTTCTACTGAAGCAGCTTTGATGGCATTCGCTGCATTTGAAAGGGCCCAAAATCAGCTAACTGCTATGGAGCTCAATTTTTTAAGGCCATCAGGTATTTTTGTTGAACAAATTGCTCAGCTCGAAAAAATAAAGAGACGCATCTAATAGAATTGTGCAATTCGCCAATAACCGTACCACATGTAAAAATAATTTTAGTCTTTAGGTACCCCCGTTAGATGCTGAAGGCAGCACTTCAATGTAAGCTTGCGTAGGAAATACCGATTTCTTTATGATCATAGCTGAAAAGAAAGGATGTTGCGCATAACCTATATATGCATATATGAATATATATTCATATATCATCACGTACTAAATTGGCATGTTGTGCTGCATCTTGGACTTTCTACATTAACTTGCCGGACTCGAAACGCATTCCACATGCCTTTTTCTATGTTTGCAGCCACGCAAATGTATATACAAAATTGCTGTCAATTTTCATCAATGTGGATTGTCGCGTTCGCGGAAATGCAGTCTGAAACCATACCACATGTAATAAGCACGTTTGAGCAAGTGTTTAAAATGCCGTGCTCGACTTGATATGCTGTTAATTCCAGCTCATTTCGCAATTTCCGGTCAACAAAAGTTCTTTTTCGTTGCAACCTCTCGCTACTTCTACATATGTCTACTCTTCTGTCCCTTTCTTTGCTGTAATTTATACAATCTTTGAGAGTTCTCTTTATCAAAGAAAGTGCTAACTCGGCCATACTGGCAAAGCAAACACCCACCTTTACAAAAGCCTTAAGTTATGACGTATTTGTCCACGAAGAAGAAAATAAACTGTATTGGGGAGCAAGAAATAAAACGAGGGGGTGGCACTTATACACGGTGCATATGCGGTGGCGTAAGTCAAAAAGGAAAAGGTATATGAATTCATTAATAAGAAAGAAATTGGGACGCGAACATGCCGGCGATGCATTAGCACTGGAGTGGTAGAGATTGTGTGTTTGTACAGATAATGACGAAAATTAGTACCTGTGTTCGAAAGTGCAAATCTAACTTTACCACGTACTCATTTGAAGGCAAGGGGTCGCTTACCTCTTGCTTTCTGCAATTTTCTCGTCCACAGCCCTTGCTACGAGTTTGCTTCTGCTTGCTGCACAAGTATTTATTGCTTAACTGAAACGCAAACTGAAAGGAGAGCAGAGAAAATGGGGTGAGTTACAAGGTGATTGGTCATTTCTCATATCTATTAACAATTTGCAAAAGCGAAGGCCATCGTACTCTTCTTGTGTTTTTATATGTTATTTTCCTTTTCTTTTCCGAGATGAGCTGCAAATCCCTCGAGAATGGGAAGCTTCTAATGGGGTTAGGGTGCAAAATTGTCACTTTGTTTTACGCAGAAAAGCCGACGAAAAGGTTTTAGACTGATGATAGAACGGTACACAGTATAGAAAGGCTTCTAAAGACGCTATGCAGGACTGCAGCTAATGTGAAAAGGGTCGACTATGGAACGAAGCTGTCACAGCGCACACGCATGCTAAGAAGTGTTGCATGCTTGGACATGCAAACACTCCTTAACTCGATACCGCAAGCATTCCTCTAGCCTTATAACATCGCGGCAAAGCTGCTGATTCTTTCTAGGACCTTGCGATACAACATCACTCAAGTAAGGAGGAACGGGCTGTAGAGAAAGAATGGGAGCAGGGACTCTCAGGACAAAGCTGCTTCCGCATAAAATACAGTGTACTCGGCTGCAAACTTTGTGCCTGTTTTCTTACTCGTATTATATATCTGCCTAAGTTGTAAATAAACAATCATAGATATCCTTGCTTTTGACCAATTGAGAGAGAGAGACAAAAACTAATTTAAAGAAGACGAAGAAGTGCTTGTAAATAAAATTGACCTCTGTCACTATCTCTCAATGTAGCCGCAACGTAAGCCGCAGTACTCTCATGCATAAAAAATGCGGTGATGTACCCCATCATAGCAGAAGCAAACAGCGTTCGTCATAACACAAATATGCATCTCCAGGATTTCTAAACGTGAACACATCGTGCCATCTCTTGGTGCCAGCCGCGCGCCCCGGCGCAACTGAATGACGAAAAGTAAAAAAAAATTACAATAAAGATATCTCACCAAGAAAATTGGTTATTGAATATTACTCGCGGTTATACATGCTAGCGACCCACTCGGGCATTCTGGTGAGTTCCAGTAGCGTGCTGCAAAGCACGTAGGTTCTTACGATATTTAAATATTTAACAATACAGCCTCTGGGAGAGTCCCATAGGCTCTGTTACTGAAATGTTCAAAAGTCCTGGTAACCTACGTAATCTGCGGCAAGCTACTGTAATTTTACTATAATATCCTAGTTGATGTCTAGTATTTATAACAGCTAGTAATTGCCGGTAATTGTTTTGTCTTGAGACGTACCTTTTTTTTATTTTGTCTTTTCCTAATTCAGTTTCAATGGCTGCGCGACCACCGCCGACAGGTGAGGCGACGTGTCCATGTCCCAAAATCCTGGCCGGACCAGAAAACCAATAAAATCAAATCGCGCAATATCTTTATGAGAATGTAGAGTGCAGACTTTGGTACAAACATACGGGCCTCATAACCTCATTTGAAATTATCCCATTTGATACATACCACTTGCTACATACCGAATTTTTTAATCTTGTGGTTATAAGGCACTTAGATATTTTCAGTGCTTATCGTACCTGTATAGCGTTTTCGCGATTTTTGTTTATATATTGCAGCTAACTTCCGAACACCATTCTTTCTTGCACAGATGTTTATGAGAACTCTTATGAAGAAAGGCAGTCAAATTTGCCATTAAAACTTCAATTATTGCTGGATCTTTTATATATAGTTTTAAAATACTGACGCAACACTGAAGGCTATCATGTCAAGAATTCACACCTCTCAGTTTGTTGCTGTGTAAGTTTCACTGCGGTAAATGTACTGCTAATATAATCATATGACTATCAGAACAGAAAGTGGGTGCTTTATAACCTGCATCTACGAGTTGAATGAAAATATAATTTTAGTAAGGCCAATATTGAGTGAGCCTTCGTAGGAATTGGAAACTGCGTCATCCTACACTCACTGCAGTATCCTGGACGCCATGAAACCACGCAGTTAAATCACCGGGAGCACAAAGCTGATGCACGTTTACTAAGGTAAAATAAAATTCTAGTGTAACACACCAATATATAACATTTTTTTACCGCTTCGACTCAAGAACATAGCATTATTTGATGAATATTACACAAAGTATGGTTTCTTCTGGTCTGTTGGACCAATATCATCACTATTCGCATCGTCAATGTTACTTCCTTTCGATACTTCTTTCGTGATCGCGGATGTTTGGCCCCAATTTTGCGGCTGACAAGGACAAGACACCTCAGGTCGTCTTCTATTGATGGATGACCCAAGGCTTGTTGGTACGCTAGAATAAAGAAGAGCTAAAGGGGCGGCGTGACACTGCACAGCCATCGGTGACAGCCTCCCTGGCGGACATTTCTAAACTTGTTTCGAACGTCAATCAGCCGATTCTTTCATGCTTGGCGAGCGCATAAAAACCAGGAAGGAATGCAGATCCATTTCCGTCAAACGATGGCAAAAAGGCTGCTGTCGGCGTTCGACAAAAGAAGGATGAAATTCTCTCCAAGCTTTGGAAGATATCCGGCTCTGTGGTCTCCTACTTTGTATGGCAGAAAAAGGCCAGAGGCTGTCAACTTTTGTTCTCGGAGTTGAGAGGCTGGCTCCTTTGTGTTACATTTCTCAGTTAAGAAAATATAAAGAAACGTGGCTTCGTTATGTTTAGACAACTAATGCAAAAAACGGCGTATTTGGATCTTTACCACAAACGGCGTTATCCTTGAACAGACTTGCAACAAGTTAACCACATCTATGGCCTATTCAGCATTTAAAACCATTGAGCATCTAGAAATTTCTAAACAAGCCCTGCTTCTGTGTCTGCGCGCCTGAGTATAAGAATGTAAATGTAATATATCTGCATACGGCGCCTACTGGAAGAGGAACGGGCCTCCACCACTACGAAGACACACTATTAAATCCGTCGATTCATACTGCTATGCGAGAAGACAGTTTCATACTCTGTATTTGCAGGTGCCTTTGGGCGTGTATAGACCGTCTGTCACTGTGATTTGTCCCTGGATTCTGTGAAATCCAGTTTAGTTCTCAACCTGTCAAAACGTGTATTACTTGCCTCCGCTAAATGGTGCTCCCAACAGGCGCATTAGCTTGAAGCGCTTTCACACTCACACATGGGTATAAGTATTTATTTGTAGCTCTTTACAGCATCGAATGTCCTTTACAGAACTGCAGTTCCACTACTGCTCAGAGAACTGTTTCGGCTGCGAAGTTCTAAACTTGCACTTAAATATCTCTCTAATATTAAATTAGCACAATTAGTTATAGCCTTCTAGGCGGCGGGAAGTTAAGCTTATTCGACTATTCGCAGACAGTTTTAGAGCCCAGCTGTCAGGCTCCCGTTCCTGCATAGAGCGTCCACGTCGGCATCGACGCAACCAACTGGAAAGACTGACCGAATACAAGACAGCGAGAGCGAAGAAAGCGCGAGGAGGAAAGCGGATGAAGAGGAGGATGCAGCGGAAGCATAAGGAGGAAAACGGAGAAGATTATGGCGTAAGGGTGAGGAGAACCTGTTCTGCGGCGACACTAGCTACGAAGTGGCGCCAGAGTAGCGTGCGTGGTCTGTTCGTCGATGACGCAATCGCTAAGGCATGCCGCGGGCGTGTCCTTCCTTCCTCCACGGCTTATATGGAAACAAAGCACTACGTGAGCGAAGCTCTGTCTGCGGCGACTTTTGTGAATCGAGCCCACGCGTCACCAACGAGCCGCCTTTCATGATCTCCCGATTAGCGACACAGCGATCGCGACACACATAGCTCCGTTTGCAACGTGCTGCACGAGGCAGATATTCTTCGCTCCAGTCAATATATCGCGAAATGAAAACACGTCTGTATCGCAATCGTCGGCAAATTTTGTTTAGCCCACACTCATTCTTGCATTCAATTTTCAAGCTGATCCTTCGGACCAAGTTCCCGTCTGTTATCGTTATCAGAAAGAAATGATATGCCGTTGCACTCTCCATGACAATAACGATATTTTTAAGAAACCTCTTAGCTGATTTCAAAATACCCGCCGTGGTTGCTCAGTGGCTATGGCGTTAGGCTGCTGAGCACGAGGTCGTGGGATCGAATCCCGGCCATGGGGGCCGCATTTCGATGGGGGCGAAATGCAAAAACAGCCGTGTGCTTAGATTTAGGTGCACGTTAAAGAACCCCAGATGGTCGAAATTTTCGGAGTCCTCCACTACGGCGTGCCTCATAATCAGAAAGTGGTCTTGGCACGTAAAACCTCATAATTTTTTTTTCGAAATCGACAAAACTGTAGTTTTATGTGAGGCTTCAAAAAACATTGTAGTGAGGCTTAAAAGGAATGTCCAAAACGCAAGCACGCGCGGAATTTCGCGTCGAAGGACACCCTGTCGATGAATACGATAGCAGGGGGTAAAAGGGAAAGGAGCTAAACGTTTAAACTGTAAATACGGCCCGACGAAAGCTGTTCAGCAGCAGTGCAAAACAAATCACAAGGAAATACTGACGAAAATGAAAGAATAAATAAACAACAAGAAAGGGTGAAAGGGAATTTTTATTGAAGCTATTAGCACGCATCTGCAGCGCGCGAAAAAAGGTGCTACTGCTTCGTTATCTGCTTCCTTTGTCCATGACGCAGCGACTTCGGCCGCACCGGATACCATGACCAATCGCGCTTTTACTGCTCGCTCAGCCACAACGTGTAAATCTATAAAGCCCACAGATACACTATCACCATCGAAAGAAGTCTGCTGGGCAAAGGGAAATTCAACAGCACAATGCAAGATCACGGCGAGTGGAAACGAGCGCGCTTAACAGACGATTATGCCGGCCGGTGTACTTTAATAAAACAAATTTAATAAAAAAAATTATTTTGCCAATATGAGGATGTTGTCTTCAGTCTTCGTCCTTTCACTGCTGTAGACACAAGTGGTCTAGTAGCCATCAAAGTCCCATCACTTGTTAACGAAATAATTCTTAACTAAGCGAAATGCAAGAACGCCCGTGTCTCGGTATCGGGGGCATATTAAGGATCCCCAAGTCGTCAAAATAAATCCCTAGTCCCCCACTACGGAGTGGCTCATAATTAAATTGTGGTTAGGGCAGGTAAAACCCCAGAGTTCAATTTAATTCAATTGTTCGTTGACTAGGTAACTGCTGGATTTAATGCTTAGCTGTTGCAATTGCAGCCTTCTGACCGGACGCCACAAAAGGCTAAAGCAGTTTAGGTGGTTCTAAAGACGTCGCGTCTCACTTAGACGTTCGTCGACCGAAATTGCGAATTTTCTTTTTCTCTTGCTCCGATTCCAAACCTGGGTGCTCTAACAATTCCCGAAAGTGCTTCCCACGTTATTACCGACGTTGTCATGACGCAATACAGCAGCTCATAGCGATGGCATTCTGAGACAACAAATTAGTCGTCGCACATTTGTGCCACTATTAATGGTAAGTCACCAACACATGAGCATCGGGGAGATAAAATGTACGCAAAAGCGATCAGTGAGTTGCAGTGGCGTAGCCAGAAATTTCGTTCGGGGGGGGCTCACGTTGCAGGTGGACCTCCTCCTTAAGACGAAACATTAGGTCGGATGCTCCTATCTAAATACATGTAGGAGGAGAATTCGTTTTTCTCGGCAACCACTGCACCAAATTTGACGAGGTTTGTTGCATTAAAAAAAAAAATACTTTAATTCTAGTGACTGTTTGTTTCGAATTTTCGATTGAGGTCGTCAATATTTTATTGAAAAGTGCCAAAAATCGAAAATTTTCAGAAAACGAAACAATTAAGTATACAACTCTGTAAATCAGCAATGATAATTGATATCACAATTCTGTGAATTGCATATAATAGTACATCTACAGCGGAAAAAATTGATATGTTACACATGAGTCTCAAAAAATTAAGTATTATGGAAATACGGCTTTTGCAGAACCCTTGTACATAAAATAACCAATTCACGAAAGATACACATTGACATATCGAATTTGTCCGCTTTGAATGGTGTAATGGATGCCGTTTACAGAAACGCGATATCTGTTCTTGATGCATAGCTATTATTATTTAAACTTCGTGGTTCTATTTTTTTCGCACCTTCGAATTTTTCTAAATATTTTAAACATGGTTCAGGCCCTAAATCGAAATTCCGCTTCCAACAGACACTAGAATTTAACATACTCTCTCAAATGCAACAAATTTAATTAAAATCGATTTAGGAGTTATCTCAGACAACCGTTCCTGCCGTTTTACATGTGTCTGAATAGGCCACGTCGGAGTTGGGCCCGAGCTAAAGTTTTCTCTTAAACAATTGCCTAGGGATCAAATACACGAATAATAACTGCATTGCCATTGCCAAAGATGCTGCAAACGAATTGTTGAACGCTACGCACTGTCAATACAAGTCAAATATGTATTTTTTCATAAAAGAATATACTCGTAGTGCCAGAAATTGTGCCCAACATAACTGATGTCAATGCTTCCATGTATTTTGTCTATTTGATAAGTAAAGATAATATCACACGAACTTCAGAACTACATCAGTTGGAAGCCAGCAAAGCAGTACATGCTGCTGATATGAAAAATGTAAAGGCCATAAAATGAACAAGTTGAGGACAAATATGTTAATGACACTTTGTCATTCAAGATCCTTGTTTACATTCTTGTACATATGCAACAGCCAGTGAAAAATCTCAATGACGCTGCCATTTGTTCCAATGTATTACGCAGCAGCAGCTGTCACCGGTCGTGTATCCTGAGTAATTGCACCGAAATTACAGTCGCAACAGAGACCACGTATAAAAAGCATGAGTTCTGCAGAATATACGAGGGCGAGTCAATTGAAAGTGAGCTAATGCGAATATATAACAAACGGGGTACTTTAATTAAAAGTAGCCCCCATGAGCATTTAGACATTTGTCCCGATTACTAAAGAGTCGGGCAATTCCCGTCTCATAAAGCTCCTTGGGTCGCTCCTTCAAAACGTCTGCAACTGACTTTCACGACATCGTCCGAGACGAATCTAGTTCCCTTGAGCTGTTTTTTCGATTGCCCCAAAATGTGGAAGTCGCAAGGCGACAGGTCTTAGCTGTATGGCGGATGTTGCAGCGTTTCCCACTTGAACTTTGCCAGTTTTGTATTAACCACATCAGCGACGTAGGAACGGGCATTGTCGTGGAACAAGATGACCCCATTCGTCAATTTTCCACGTAGTTTGCTCTTGATTGCGACACGCAGCCGATCCGGCGTTTCACAATACCGGAAACAATTGATAGTCTCTCAAGATTTAGAAAATTCTATCAGTAATGGCCCCCGACGATCGAAAAATAAAAGTCAACAACACCTTGCTGGCGGAAATGACGGCCTTTGCTTTCTTTGGGGAAGGTGAATTTGAATGTTTCCATTGTAAGCTTTGCCGTCGTGTTTCAGGCTCTTAGTAGTGGCTTGATGGTTCGTCTCCGATCACAATTGCAGACCAGAAATCGTCACCTTTATTGTGATACCGGATCAGATGAGTAAACGCAGCGCTGATCTTCTCCGTATTCTGGCGGTGGTTCAAAATCAATTGTTCATCTATTGCGCACACAAGAACCGATAACCGAGATGTTCATGAGTTATGGCGTGAACCAAACCGTGACTGATGTTCACACGCTCTGCCAGTTCATCGATGCTTATCCTCCGTTCTTGTCTCATCAGCTCATCAACTTTTGCAATTTTGTTAGGGGTGATTGCACGATGGCTTTGGCCCGGTCTGGGATCGTCTTTGCAAATTTCACGTCCTTCTTTGAACCGTTTGTTCCAACGCTTCACAGTGGCCAATGAAATGCAATGTTCCATGTACACGGCAGCCACACGGTGACTAATTTCTTTTTGGGAAACACCTTCAGCTGTCAAAACCTGACGGCACCACGCTGCTCAACTTCTGGAGAGTCCATTACGGCACGCAACCATGTTCAACCCAGCGTATGAGAGCATTAAAGAACATTTATCCTCACACCTGCGTGTCACTTTTGTAAATGAGAGATGCCTGTGTGCTACGCGCAGGCCTTGCAGATAATGAACAGAACCATAATTGCGCAGGGTGGGTAGGCTCACTTTCATTTGACTCGCCCTGGTACATTAGAAATGCGAAGAAGCAATGGAATATACAAATGCGAAGATACAGCTTGATAAAGGGCAAAAAGTGCCACTGGAAACGAAGTTCACTGCACGCATACACAAAACCTCGCAACAAGATATTTAAACATACGTATAAGTAAGTCTCCAATAAATCTACGTATCTAAGAAAAAGTCAAGGTATATAATGCGTCAAATAAGGCAAATAAACATGTTGCGCAATCACAGATTCACACAATCCTAGATCCTGCCCCCATTCCATCCACTCCCCCCGATGTATCGCGCGCGACGGAAGGCGGCGCGCTTGCTCCTCACTTTTCTCCCTTGCGCCCACAAGACTGAGCCACTATCGTCGGCTCACCCATTTCCTCCCACCCCCCACACGCTTTCACTCGCACATACAGCTTGCGGCGCGGGGTTAGATGTCATAGCACTTGGACTTTATGCGGAACATGATGGCGACGGCGACGGCAGGAATGCGCCTAGAGTGTCCATATAATTGCTATCGCAATAATATAATAAGAGTATCCGGCAGCTTAAGCGTCCCATGGCCCATTAATTTCCCCAAAAGAAATAACAAAATAGCACTTTCACCATACGACAATTCGCTGCACCGCAACAACGCTTCTTTTTTCGTTTTGTGGTGCGGGGGCACCGTAATGAAAAAAAAACGCAAGGTATGTTGGTCACAATAGAATGCCTACTTTGGGCAACTGATATGGCTATTCAAGGAATATCGAAGAAAACACGAGACGCTTCGTCCACCAAGAACCAGGCGCATACTGCTCGGCATCCTACACCGGCGAGACAAGACTTTCTGGAGAGGTTGCGCTCAAGCGAACGCGGTGCAATCCGTCGAGTCCCCACAGTGATGGCGGCTAGCGACCATTGTTTCTTTTTCTCGTCTGCTAGCAATAAAGCGTCCAAAGCTCTGCCAGGCGAAAATACACTCGGCCAGAGAAAACCGAACGCGCACCGAAGTGCGCCGCGCGGTGGTCGGGGCAACACGAGAAAAACGCATGCGCTCTGGCTGGCTCTGGCAGCGCGCGGGTAGGGGAGCGAGAACAAAAAAAAAGAAAAAAGAAAATGAAGAGGCTCAATGTGTCCTCGCGATTAAAAGTCAAAGTAGAAAAAACTAAATAAGAACGTAGTTGCCTTGGCTGGCTTTAGTGTCTTCACTGGATGCTTTGGCGCAGGTGAAAAAAAAAATGATATTTTTTTATGTGACATGACGGCACGAATGAACCACCCCAACGCTTCGTCTCATCGGGCATCGCTACGGGCTTTGTCAACTTGTCTGATAGCGTGTTGATTTGGTTTGCCTCGTTGTATGGCCCGATGTGCGACTTTGGAAAATTCAATGCACCTTTGGAGTCAAATATTTATGCGAGCATTAAACTTACAAAGTTCCGCAATTGAAAATCTAAAGTACACGTTTGGAAATGTCAATGTACCTTACACATCAGATGTATATGAGAACTTTGTACCCATAAAGTTTCAGAATTGATATCCACGCGCTCCGTAAATTCCATGATAGAGTGTAGATTCCGCGGCCTCCGCGAAATCCCGCGGCGAGCCCGTTCGCCATGAAAACACCCTTGAAACTTTGTGCTCGGATGGGGCTGCTTGCGTTATGTGACTCCCAGTGCATGGGCGTTGCCGCCAAATTCAGCCTGAGTTCGCAATTTTCGCGGTGAAATGGCTCTTCGAGCGTGAAAAAGACGCTCTAGACAAAATCCAGAATGATTTCCGGCGCCGGGGGTTGCTTTTGTCGGCGGTGCATGAACAGCACGAAAAAATTTCGGGGGGGGCTGAAGCCCCATAAGCCCCCCCCCCCTGGCTACGCCCCTGGTGAGTTGATGTAAAGAAACTAGACGACGCGGGAACCTGCACGAGTGGGCATTGCTTCTGGTGCTCTTCGTTCGCCTAATTCGGTATCGAAGCTGAAAAACGAAAAATTTTTTCTACGAATGTCTTAACATTGCCTAATCTTGCTTTTGCTTCCTGCGGCGTCCTCTTCCAATAATGTCATGCTAACGCTAGCGCAAAAGCAAACAATTAAAAGTAAATTAATCATCCCCTCTGGTAATAATGAACAGGCTGCGACGGCCACTTAACCACCTAGTGCACGCCTCGCTTAAGGGACCTGCAGAGATAGCACAAGTGGAGATAGCACAACTGCATCGGTTAAACGTTTCTTTAAATGCTTTCTGTGAAAATAATCACCCGGCACAGGAGTGTGAGATGTTGACTACATCACCTTTTTGGGTGTTTAGTAACAACGGCAGTTGCTATCCACAGAACATATATATGTTGAACGTATATATGTTGAACAAATAAAAAAGAAGAACCTGTCGTATTCTTCCCCTTATCATGGGCATCAGAACGTGGTCATCATGGTATTACCATGAAAACTACAGCATACAGTGTGAAGTGCAAAATCAATCGCAATGGTCGTAATCATAGTCCACCTTAGAGCGCGAAAATCTGCTAGGCGAGAGGACCTTTGTAAAAGAATGGATGCATTGAGCATAACTTCGTACGTGTTCCACAGCATGCTTCATTTAGAATACACCCAATAGCGTAACATGTTATTATATTATTGTTTCGATATTCGTTTCAAGTCAATTTTCATAGCTGCCGCTAAACAGACCATATGCTGCTGGGTGTAGTGTGCATAATATGCATCCTGAGCAGAAAGGACGTGACACCAGGAACGCATACTTGTTGGTAGGCTGAAATATCTCTTTCTGAACTTCGATTCCCACATTCGCTTTGCAACTCTCCACATGACGGTCACACGAAAGAAACGAAATGACAAGACGTGGTAGGTTGATTTTTGTTTCTTTCGACAATGAAATGGCATGTTGACAACCATTTCATCTCTTCGCTTTCTTTATGCTTTAATAACATGGCAAAGATTTTTTATTTCGTTCTTCATACTTTTGTTCCAGTGCAGGCCAATGTTCTGTTCTCCTTTAGTTCTCTCATACATTCTTCACTCGAGCGGCAACCGATCGGCAGGCGAGCGCATCGCTCCCATCGGCCATGATGGATGACTTGGCTCTATAGTGCTCCCACAGTGACGGCGGAACCAGAATCGCAAGATGTCGGCTTCCTTTCCCTCTCTATACTTGATTTTTCTTGCATCAGTTAATTCTGTTCTTATTTTCATGCTCGTCCGCACCGACCCAATGCCAAATAAATGAACAGGTTCCAAAGGAAACCTAGAAAAACAGAAGTTACTTCCGGGCACAGCGGAAAGTGAGCAATACAGTAAGTTCACTGGCCGCATACAGCCAGTTTACGATGGCGCGACTGTGAACGTATCTACAGCGTACATTTTCCTTTACGACTTCCCAGTCCGCCGTGATTCTTGGTGTCTTTTTGGAAGCTCTCACGTTCATTCTCCTTGCTACCGTGCAGTCCTCGCAACTCCGGCCCTTTCAAACCGATATGCAGGATATATGACGCTCTTTCTTTGTCATCTTTGCAGGCATAGCACACTTGCTGTGCATTACTTTGAAATGGTGCCCGTACTGTTTACCGGCATAGTTCACAACACGAAGATCCTCGGCTCACTTTAGCGTCAGTCGTTACGTTAGTGAAAGCCATTAGGAGAAGTCTTACTTTCTGCGCAAGAGGACCATGTGTCTGCATTAAAGTATATGGCTCCCGTATTCAGCTCCCTGTGGGAGCCATATATAATACCTCTAGTCTCCCCCTACAATCAGCGACATCGGGCGTCAGCCCTAATAAGCATCCAGCAAGTGGCTCACTATCGTTCTTCGAAAATTTTTTACTGCTTCCATGTTTATTGAGATCATTTGTGAAACATTCCAGCCTCTTTTTTTTTCATTGCTTATTGATGTGTACTTATTCTCTCTTCACTTTGCTGCTGCCTCGATGTTGATATCACCAGAAAAAACCCTTGAAATACAGCTTTCGCTTTCTGGGTATGCTGAGCCATGAAGCGTACAACGTGACCAAAGTAGTTTAGAGATTGATGAAGACAAACGCTCGGTAAGGTATGGTTTGGGCCGTGTTTTGTTTCTGCGATTGTCTTTACTTCCCCTTTCCAGTGTGTGGGTGCTGCTTACCTTGTTTGCAGAAACAAATTGTTCCCATAGATGCATTGGGCACGCGCCTTCCGCACACAATGTGCCACATTCAATGGCGCATACCTTTACGATACCTTTACATTACTAAAAAAATACCCACTTGGCATTAACCAAGACTGATACGTAAACAGAAAAGTTGTAGCAGTGCTGAGGACCCGCAAGACAGGCACGGCCCGTCACGTCATCACTTGGTTCCCGGCTCACATGGGCCGGAACGTCTCCCCCGGCTCGATCAACCCGAATGAGCTAGCCCACGACCAGGCGCGAGGTCTCATCAACCGCGCCGGTCCGAGGGGCCCAGCTTCGCAGGGGATCGACCGAACCACGGACCCGCTGCTAACTTTCCACGAAATAACTGCTCACTACCAGCTGGGACGCAGACAGTTTCCGGCTCCTCACCCGAAGCTAGGCAGACCCCAGGCGTCGGTGCTGAGAATGCTGCAGACGGGCTCCTTTCCGTCTCGCTCAAGGCTGAGCCACTACACTCCGGGTGTGGATCCCCGCTGCCCAGACTGCGGCGAGGAACGGTCCACCTTGAACCACATGCTGTGGCAATGTTCTGCGTTGCGCCACTCGCCTTTCAACAGTCAAGAAGACTGGGATGAAGCCGTCAAGAGCGACGACCTTCAAGTCCAGCTTCGGGCTGTCCAAAGGGCCTGCGACAGGGCTGAAGATCACGGTCTTCCGCCCCCGACGCGGGTGCGGCCCGCGACTACGACAACGTAGTCCCTTCGGACCAATTAAAGTTTCTTGTCTGTCTGTCTGTGTCTGTTGGTAACGTATCAAGGTGATACAACGACTCTTGGACCATTTTGACCGCGTCTATTGGTTTGGCGAAACTTACGACGAAATTTCATCGAATGAACGGAATGCAGTGAAACGCACTTGCCCATGGCGCAGTGAAAACCTTCCTCGCTAGAACGCCAAGCAAGTCCTGCCTTTCAAGTAGCGTGGAGTTGCCTGAGGATTTGTCAAGGTGTGACCCCAAACAAACGGAATAATGAGCGTGCGAGCAGTTCATCAAAAATGTTTGTGGCGGAGCGATGACGTTAGCAGCCTGCATTATTCACCGTACCGACATGTAGCCTCCATTTCGTTCCAGGTCAGAAGCATTGCCGCTGGTCTGTACGATTGTTCAAACCGTTAACGCTCTTCTCGTACACGATGCGTTCACGCTTGCTTGAAAACACTCCGTCAAAATTTTTACCATCGCGTGAGACGCCACTCTATGTAGCATGTGAGGCTGCAACCAGCGTCCCCATCAGCGTTCGACGAAAGGGGAGAGCTTATGCAGATAACTTTGCATTTTTGTGCTCCCCGTTAACGTAAGGATGTGCAGCACTACGCAGATACCGTAAGCTCTATCACTGTCAGTCTGCTTGTATACTAGATATCCAGCGTTATTTTTTTAGTTGGTAAAGAAACAAAGTCATGCGTACGATTGAGGAAAGGACACCTTTGTCAGAGAAGGCATTGTTGGTAGTCGACAATCTTTGACCATGAAAATTTGGAGGACACTTAAGCTTCGTCTTTAAGAGAGGAGCGCGATGGCATTCAGCGATCCCTGACCGCTTATGCAGGGATCTCACCGGAAACTGCAGCTTGTGTAACTGTAATGTGAACGGCTAACGCTGGCGGCGAACGCTATGCACGAAGGCGAGCTTTCTGGTAGAAACGCGGCCACTTACGTGGGCTGATCGCGGCGGTAGGATCCTTTCCAGGTTTCTGTTATTATTTCACGCTATAATTATTTCAGTGAAGAAGATTGAGCATAAAAGGCATGCGCTGTCGGTGCTGTGTTTTATGGCATTTGTTTGTGAACTGTCAGTCTCCAAATTCCGAGGAATAACTTTGTAAAGAATGTAACACGGCGTACCGACAACTTTAGTGATAGAACGGTGTGGCAATGTAACCCTCGTATATGGCATGTCATATAGCAAGGTCTGGCATATACATATCCCTAAATATATACGGCAATTTTCGTTTGCGGACAACTCCACCGGTGCCGTCACCAGCATGAACACCGGGTTTTCTGCGACAGGGGGGCCTTAACGCTGTCGCCTTAAAGGCTTGCTTTCATTGCGGTAAGCCATCGGCGTAACCTACCGACAGGCAATGGGAGTTGTTACGGTAAGCTGCTGTCCACCTCTTATTGTAGGACCACCACTAGCTCCCTCGGTTTCAGTAGCTCCCTTGCTTATTAGAGCAGAGCTCTAATATTGCATGTGTTCCATGCATGCATACACGTGCAAAAGAAAAAAATACACAGGTGAAAGAAAAAACAAATGTAAAATCAAAAAGAGAACTACATCAAAATGACCTATTAAGCTCTTCGCAGAATCTGTCTGGGTTAGTAATACTGGCAGTTTGGACGGGCAGGTGATTCCAGTCACGGCACTTTTTGAGTACAAATGAAGGGGAATATGTTACCGCGATTCCTCGAGGAATGTGAACTTTGCAATGGTGATAAAGGCATGAACATATGAAAGGAGCAGACTGTATCCAACGCGATTTAGGTACGTTATTATGATAATAGATATTTTGGAAAATGTGGAGGCGAGAAAATGTTTTGCCCATGACAAGGGTTGGGAGATTAACGCTATTTTTTATGGCAGTTGCACTGAATGCTTGATAATCGTTCGGCAGTATGAAAGGTGTTGAGGGATCTTGAACTGCGTCGAGCTTGCTAAGTGTTACCTGGCCGGAGTTCCATATGAACGAAGCGTATTCCACCACAGGACGAACGTGACATATAACTGTTTCTTTAATGATGCGGGTGCATGGGGAAAGTTACGTTTTAGGTAACCGAGCATACGATTGCATTTGGATGTTACGTAATAAATAGGATAAGCTCATGACAAAGAGTTAGAAATGTGTACACTAAGATATATATATATATATATATATATATATATATATATATATATATATATATATATATATATATATATATACTTATAAGACCATACAAATTAAAGCGGGATTGCGTTCAAAGAATACAAGTACTTAGGAAAAGTTGCGTAGTTACGGGTAACACTCATTGTTTTACATTTAGAAATGTTAAGTTCTATTTTCCAGAGCTCAAAATGCGCAATATTATAAAGGTAGGTTTGGAGGGATTCGATGTAGGCATCATTAGTAACTTTCCAGTATATAACACAATCGTCAGCAAGAAGACAAATAAATGAATTTATATTATTAGAAATTTATAATATTAGATAAGAAAAGTAGTGGGCCTAGAACCGAACCATAAGGTATGCCTGAACGCACGGGTACCTCAGAAGAATCCGTATCACCAGTGGACACAAACAATGTGCGGTTAGATAATAAATTATTCTATCCACTAGAGCAATAGCACGTCAATACGTAAGCGCTCTAGTTTCAGTAGAAGCAGCAGGTGATGGTTAAATTTATCGAATGTTTTCGCAAAGTCTAGGAAGATGCGGTCAATCACCACACTCGTGTCAAAGGCATCCCTCAAACCATTAGTAAGTATGAGTAGTTGCGTTTCGTATAAAAAGAAAAGCACTTCCGAAAGCCATGTCGGGAACTGTGGAAGAAGTTATGTGGGTCCAAGAAATTAACCACATGTGCGCAAATAATATGCTTCGTTAGTTTACAATTAACGGATGTAAGAGAAATAGGGCAATAGTTACGGGGGCTAGGTCTGTCGCCATACTTATGAAGACGAATTACCTTAGCTGTTTGTCAGTCTTTTGGGAGACATCTATCCTAAATATATTTAGTAAAAATGCAACCTAATATGATCGAACGATATTCTTTGGTATTCTTAAGGAACTTAGAGTTAATTGTGTCAATACCGCACGAGGACGACCGTTTCAATTTAGTAATCACAGCCGCTATATCCGCAGTTTCAAAAGTAAAGGGATCCATAGGGCTGGAAAACAATACAGGACCATTCTAGCTCCACTTGTCCTCACAACGAAGTTATCCCTCGCTTATCCCTCTGATCCCTCAGAAAAGCTGCCATCGGTGTGCATAGATTGACTAAGGCTGCATTGAGGATAATTATTCGATGCTGCTGGCATGACCATTGCGCAAACCTTCGCCGAGATCACTGTAGCCTATAGTACGGGCATTGTCCAGCGGGCTTGTTATTCCTGAAAATAAAGCCCCTCAGCACTCTGTTGTTGCAATATTTTGTTCTTAAGCCGAATGCATAAACACACGTTCAAAACAAGGTAGAATTATTTGTTCGATGACCCAAAGTTTCCTGCCGGAAAAGCTTTGGTGCAGACGTTGTTCGAGAGAGCAGGGACACAGCAGCCACGACGAGGGCGATGGGGCCACCAGCTGAGCCTTTGCAGACGTGATTCATGTCGGCCGTTACAGTCGGTCAGGCTTGCTTCAACCTGATCACTTCTATTCGGTACATTTCCCGTCGGAGTACAATAACGTTTCAATGAAAATTACGCCTACACGGTTGTCCTCTTTGTCTATTCGGTGTTTTGCTTCGTTTGGCCCGCTTTGTTTTACAGCCCGAAGTGAACCTGATGACAAGCACCTGGACGTATGCCAAGAAAACGTGCGCCCTAGCGTGTTTCCTTTTGTTGCGTTGACACTGAAAGAAGTAAGGTTTTGTATCAAGTAACGACACATATTGTGTAGGAGAGAGTAGCAAACGAGCGTGACAGTGAGGCAATTTAGCCCCGCACTGCATTAACGTAGCTTCTTTCGGTTGCTGCTGGAAATTTTGTACAGTGCTCACAACATAGCTTGTCCAGTCAATTTAGCAGTATCTCCTTCAAGAGGCAACGAAAACTTCCTTTAGTTAGTACATTAGGGGTAAGGATCATACGCGACCGTTGCCTATCAACTATAATATGCATCGTTAGCCGTCATATGTCTTATCTAATCCAAATAACAATGTGGTTCGGGGAGGTGTCACTATTTCCGCATGCCTCACTGTTAACACAGACTGAAGGAAGCAAGCATGATTAAGTACAATCATACACCTTTAAATTTTAGGTTCGATTAAGAAACGGACGTGAGGAATAAATCAATTTTCAAGTGAATACGACACAAGCTCGCAACACAAATATAATGTCCATTGCTGTGCACATCGGTAGTTGTGCTGAAAAGTGGTAGAGTTTTGACTATATGCGCCAGGCAAGCAAAAACTGCAACACCACAGAAATTTTGAGATTGTCACCCTTGTAGGTGGTGAAAGTATTTATCGCATTTCTATGTCTTTTTCTGAGCACAGTTATCGCCATAAAACTTGCGTCTATTACGGATTTGAAATAGTAAACATAAGATTAGGCATTGCTATGCCAACTCTTTTTCGTTGAGGATGAGTATTAGCGGCACCTTTATCCTTTTCTTCTTACCCCGTCGCCACAATTTTTGAGCAGCCAGCGCAAGCTAAGCAAGGAGAAGCGGACCGATCACAGACATTGGCACCGCCATCACTATCGGTTATCTACTTTCACTGCACTAGATGGAACCAACCGAAACCCACTTCTCTCGTGTGCGCTCCTCGCCTCTTGTGAGCCAATCAGATAAGAAAATAACTTGCCAAGGTAGGTCATGCTATTTACTTTCAAAGCAAACAAACGGTACCTCCTTTAAACGAGTAGATTATGTGAGTGGGCTTTTCTAACAAGGCTTTGGGTCACCGCCTGATGTTTGCATCGGAACTAATGTAATTTTGAAGTCAGAAGATTTAAATATAGTCAGAACGGAACAGTTTAACTTTATACAGCCCTAGAAGGCAAGAAATTATTTGTTTAGCATTAAAAATGCCGACAATGAGTTGTTCATTGAATAATGCGCGAATACATTATGCACCGCGGACAAATAGTTAACAATGTTTTCATAGAGCAAGTGCTAAATGTGTCCCATGATCAAAGAGTGCAGGACTGTTAGCCTCTCACTGAAGCATGTAGTGATGTTTAGCCACGAGCAGCTGATGCACATAGGATGCATCACCGAGTCGTCATACAATGTTTATATACAATCTGTTTGATGCTCAAGAGCGGTGAAGCACTTGCTGGGAAGCATACATGTGCGCGCAAGAAAATAACAGGTGAAGGTAGCGGACGTATTCTGCTATGTGCTATCGCTGCCATCGCTTTCGCGAGAGCAAGACCACTTTATGATGATGATCAAGTGGTGGCTATGTGAGCGTGAGCGTATCTCACGCTTTGACAGTGTGAAATGGTGTGGTCACAAATTTTGCTCTCGAATTCGCAAATGGTTCTTTTTTAAAAACATGTGTGGGGTCTTACGTGCCAAAACCACTTTCCGATTATGATGCACGCCGTAGTGGAGGACTCCAGAAATTTCACCCATCAGGTGTTCTTTAACGTGCACCTAAATCTAAGTATACGGGTGCTTTTGCATTTCACCCCCATCGAAATGCGGCCGCCGTGGCCGGGATAATGGTTCTTTTACTCGAAACCACAGCGACCATGGTGAAATTACGGCAGCGTGTGTTGGAGTCGTTAGTGTCAAAAACCAATGAAAGACGAGCCCGAAATGCGACTTGCGTCAGAACCGTAGACGCCGGTGTCAGTGAGGCGGCGGGGGGGGGGGGGGGGGTGAAGGACCATCACTAACAGCCAGAAACGCAGCCTGCACTGCTGAGCAAAAGAGGCCGTTACAGTTAGGCCAGCTGGAGGCGTAGCCGCGCGTCAGGATATGTAGGGCTGGCGGAACAGACCGATGTGTTCACGCCGGACTGTTTGTCAAAATGCATTTTCTCAAATCTAAAAACTGACAAAGACCGTCTTTCCAGTAGCATGCCGGCCTTCCCCCCGCTAGCGCAGCAGTTAGACATATAAAAATGTTCAGTACAAACAGGCGATCAGTGTATACCTTAGAAGAGTTAACTGCTGGGCTAGTTGGTGATCTCGCATACTGACAAGATTTTGCGGCAAAAAACAACACAAACAAGAAAGACGACGAGACCACGGGCGCTCGTGGTGTCGTCGTCTTTCTTGTGTGTGTTGTTTTTCGGCCCAAAATCTTTTCAGTATGCAAGATCAGTATACCACGCGAAGTGAAGCTAACAGCGTGCACCGACCAGCGCGTACGACGCAGATGTGGACAATTAGCATACTGCTTAGTGTTACGGATCTGTATCCATGAATCAGATGCCTAGGAGAACAGGCAGATGAATGCATTAATAAATGGCGCTACTTTAATTTATCTCTACGGGTCTTCGGCTGGCTGCGTGACACCATGTAGGACAATGACGCAGTTTTCGTGAAACGTAAGTATGCGGGAGACCCCAATTGAAAGCGCTTCCGCCGTAAAAACGGTGTAGCTCCTGGTAGAAAAGAGAAGCTTAATAAGCTTAACTCAATGCATAGAAGTAGCTAAGGTACGAGTGCACAAAGGCAACAATTCGGCACCAATCTGCATCAAGGTCATTGAACAGGTGGGCACTACTCGCACACGCTCTCTTCAAAAGCTTCCGTGTTTGCTGTGGTGAATCTGCGAATTTTGCTTCCATATCTAATAAGCAGCACGGGAGACCATAGGATAGAGATCTAGCATGGAAAGCTTTTGAATTTAGTTTATATTACAGCGAAGCTGTATATGGCTAGGTTCTGGAAAAGATTGCGTGCGTCCATTGAGCCGTGTAGATGGAGAATTTCTCCCCAGTGGGCCAATCCCGAAGGTAGTGCAATCCAAGGCTGATCAGCGGTGGAGCTGAAGCCGGCTTTAAGCACTCCGCCAACTCGCAAAATAAGTATAATATCTTAGGTCCAAGTACAACGCGCATAAGATATTAAGCTCATAAGAACAGTTAATACAGTATAACCCTCGTCGACCATGTCTACGTTCGCACAGCCCTCTCTTCGTCTACTCTCCAAGCGCTTGCGTGTCTCCTTTCCTTGCCTTCCGCTCTGCCGTGGTGGCGGTCCCGTAAGCGTGCTGCACGCCAGGACCGATAGGCGGAAATAAATGTGAATCGTCCATGTGGCCCCAATCCCGCAAACTTGGCATGATTTACCGACGCAACGGCCAGGTTTCGGAGGGAGATTGTGGAGAACCAATTTTGTGTGGCCTGTGCTGCGTGTAGCCACTTTGGTTTCCGAATGCCCTCACAACCATTACGGCACTGCCGGACGTCGACCGAAGCACGATCGTTTTGGCTACGCTTAAGCACTGTGTGCCGTCGGAGTGCGGTGAGTGCGTGTCTGTTCTACGTGCCGGTATTCGTTAGTAAAATGTGTTGTGCCGCGTTTCGCAATAATACATGGGTATATGCACCCCGGTTCCTCATCACCATACGAGGCTCAACATCGTGGAGGAGCGACTATTCGCGCCTCGCCTTCCATTTGTGTGCATACGGCGTTTGACATATGGCAATGAAGAGTTCGCCATTAAGGGGCCCACATTCCCAGCTTCGCTGATCATCCACCTTCAGAGGGTGCAATGGCAGTGAATTGCTTCTCATGCTAAGATATCCAAACGACAGGTAAATATTTGCCTAAAACAGTGCTGTCGAAATGCTTGCTGCTATTAGATTCTGAGAAACAGCGGTGTGGTATCGTAGTTAGGAATCTTACAGAAAAGAAAATTGGGGCTACTCAACTGCACCTGACAGCTACCAGGTAATGGGAAGCATTCGTGGTTTGTTAGGGAACAGCTCTTATGAATTATATAACTATTCCGCCGCGACGGGTAACGCCAGACTCATTTCAAAAGTACCAAAGGACTCTGGTAAACCTTTTTGAGACGTGTTTCAGACTGATGCGGAGTGGAGCTCATGCTGTGGTTTGTTTTCGTCATACCACGTGACCCACGTTGACGAGAAATAGGTTCATTAGAAAGTGACTCATAGTGGCCCTAGGGGCATATACCCAGTGGCACAAACTCAGTGGCCCCCGCAACACATACCCAGTATCCTATTTGGCGTCGAAGAAGTTCATTGAAGAACGGTACATGCCCATAGAGCTTTTCACAACATTACCTGGAAGAAATGCTGGCGATGAGGCGCTGTTGCATGCATGGGAATGCCCTGATGTGGTGTCTTCGAAGTGAGATTGTTCTCAGAGAGCTAGGCCATCTTGAAGGCGTGCCTAGCTAGCACCATTCCATCTGCTACAATGACTCATTTTATATAAAACCAACAGGTGAAATGCAGTTTTAAATTTATTATCACAAAACAGCGCGTTTTCTTCAATCATGAGGACTTGTGCTTGGATGTGAAATTATACATGTTAAGCGTTGAAAGTAACGGTACGCTGCTGAACTTGGAGGAGAGACGACAAGGGCTGCGCTCGCTTTACGAACGTGTGTCGTCTGTTCTTGCTTTTCTGCTTGCCTTCGCTTGGTTACGAACTGCAGGTGAGTAAACTATGTAAAAAGATGTACTGCGGGCGAACGAATACTTTTACAGCGAAGCTGTATACCTCTACCGTCCAAGGAAATTTTCGTGTCGTGGTAAACAAAACATACGTGGGCCGATCCCGGAGATAGTGCAATACCGGCGCGACCCGCGGCGGAGGTGAAGCAGCCGTTAAGCACTCACCATAAGTGGGCCGATCCCGAAGATAGTGCAATGCCGGGCTGATCCGCGGCGGAGGTGAAGCAGGTGTTAAGCACTCCCCAGGCATGGGCCGATCCCGAAGAAAGTGCAATACCGGCACCACCCGCGGCGGAGATGAAGCCGGCGTGAACATCGCACATTTTATACCGCAGTATACGATTGGTACCGGCCCACATTTCGAGACAGCGATATCCTCCTGATCGGCCCAAGAAAACGCCAAATACCAGTTCCAGAAAACTGCGTTGAACTTGTCAGGAATGCTTCGCAATAAAACAATAAAAAGGCACGCTATTTAGTGCTTTTCAACAACTGAGAAATATATTTTTTCCAAATGTTGTATTCAATTTACATGCTGTAAACTTTGCCTGCCCGTCGGCGACAATGTTCATCCTATTGGCTTTAAATTTCCTCTCGCTAGCAATAATAGCGTTCCCATAACAGCTCTAAACTTGGGCTGTTTTAAAAGGTATTTAAAACACTCCGCGATGCTTGCATACGCAATTTACAGCAAAGGTTTTAAATACTCCAACTTTAAGGTTGGGGATATTCGTAGTAAACTGGAGTTTACACTTTTCAATTTTTGACAATTTTTAATAAAACATAGACAATCTCATTTAAAAATTCAAAATGAACAGTCACTATAGTTTAAGCTTTTCTTTTAAATGCAACAAACCTCGACAAATTTGGTGCAGTAGTTGCCGAGAAAAACGAATTTTCTTTAACATGTGTTTAGATAGGAGCACCTGAGCTAAAGCTTCCTCTAAAGCTAAAGCTCTGGCAACCTTGTGCTTAGCAGCTCAGTACTGTAGCCGCTAAGCCACGACTGCAGGTGCCGGCGCTCCTCATGCCTTTATTTAAGAGAAGAAATTAAAGATAGCTTCAAGATTTTGTGCTTGATTTCCCGGTGACTCGTCAAAATACTCCGCAAAACTCCAACCCTCGCCTAAGAGCCTGGATACATCATTAGAACTGCCGTTAACAACAAATCCTTGACGATGTGACGCAACACTGGTGCGTCGGCTGTGTGTGCATGGCCGGTTGATTTCCAATTTTAACCACGCATATCGATCCGTTCAGAAGCGAAGACGCTTTCCGGCTTGGCTTCTTCTAGCATATGTGCATCTGCCTAAATTTGGGTTCGTGCATCCCACGTCTGCGATCTGTCACTATACTTCATATTTCTCCCCAGCGTTAGCCCAGCGGTCGCTTGGTATAAGTGCAGCACAGCTCATCGCATCCCTTTCCTATAATATTCCTCCGCTTCTCCTGTATTGCGACAGCGAAATAGCGCACGCTATGTAAGCGTGCGTGTGTATTTGAATTGCGGTGCGTGATAGATCCAGCTCTATACGCACAGCTTGTGCTCAGGAGCGAAGCGAGTACAGCAGCTTTCATACCGACTACAACTCTTGCTGTGACGTTCTATACCCCCCCCCCCCCTTTTTTTTTTTTTTTGTTAAACAGCCTTTTGCGACGCACAGGCTCGCTATTGTATACCCTGCTCGTTTCATACCTTTTCCCAGCGCACCGACTTATTAAGAAAACTCTGCCGCCTAAAAAAAGAAAATTGTTTAGCTCTCCGATTTCTTAAGTGAGTTTCAAATTCATTGCGTTGGCTTTTTTCGTACACACTATTATAAATGTGTAGTAACAAGACGCTGCTTGTGTATCAAGTAGACTGTATTTCAATGAAATTCTTCTTCTTTGGTGTGAACAACAGGGCACGCCATTTTTATGTAATATCTAATAAAGAGAATTCTGATGACGACAACGTTACTCAGTTGTACGAGGACGTAGGGAAAGCCACGGGCGTTATAACGTAAAACTATTCCAAACTTTTCTAATGCAATCCTGTAGTCAGCACTCCGCCATTGGTCTAAAATTTTTTGGACCCCCCCCCCCCCCCCATCTTTGCCTGTCTGTCACGCGACGTCACGAAAACCGCGCTAGCTCTCCATCCGATATGGCGTGTACACACTCATTATGCATAATTGACGGAACAAAAGAAAAATAGTTAATTCCGATTCGACGCCTTTTTGCCATTAGCCCTCGGCTATTGGTCAAAAGTTTTCGGGTGACACCCACTTCACCTCCCTGTCACGTGACGTCAGAACACCGCAATAACTCGCCATGTCAAAGGGACGTGTACGCGTGAAAGATGCATTAATATGCCGAACAAAACTGAATTTTCTTCTGAATAGCCGCAGGCGGCCCCGTTCCGAAAGGAATAAAAGATGGCTGCCGCCGATTGCTCAGGCACTGGCTACTCGCACCTGCGGAGAGCATGGGTTTATTTCCATACAATAATACAATATTTCCATACAATAACACTTTCGAGCACTTTCGGCACGTTTGCTACCGCGTTCTGCCAACTCTTCCTTGCTGAGGATCCGTTTTAGCGGCATTCTTAGCCTTCCGTTTCATGCCGCCGCGATTTTCTACCAGCCACCGCAATCTAAGTAAGGGAAAGTGGAACAGTCACCGACGCCGGCACCGCCTTTTTCATCCGGTTGTCGATTTTCAATGCACTGGCTCGGCCCCATCGAATCCCTCTCCACTTCAGCGTGCTCCTCGCCTCTTGTCAGCCAATTAGATAATACAAGCCGCTCAGTGTAGGTAGTGTTATTCGTTTTTAAAGCAAACAAAAATTACCTCATATAAACGACGAGAACGTTTGATTGGTCTGTTCAGACAACCCTGTGGGTCACCGCTTGATGCTTGCGATGGCGGTTACGCAAATTTGACGTAAGGAAATTGGAATAAAAAACATATTGGAATAGTTTTACGTTATAGGACCCCTTGTCAAAGTGCATGCTCTATAATAAGAATTGGAACAAAAAATGGCGATGCAAAATTTTGCGGCATTGTGAAACATTGAGATCACAAAGTTCCATTGCGTCTGTTGCGCTACGAGTATGAAAAATTACTCACATAGGGCAAGGATACGAAATGCAAACAATACTGTGCGCACCGTTCTAAGCCGTAGTTCTCTTTCCTTCCTTTTTTTTGGGGGGGGGAGGGGACGCCGTCATTATTAACGTCACCAGGGAGTAGTGACGCGCCAGCCTGCATGCCACGCCAATGTGCTCTCTCCCTGCAGCGAATTGGACTTCAGCCACCCCCTATAGCATCGCACAATACCACCGACGTCTCGCTCGCTCGCTCAGCCATGTCTGTATACGTCCCTAGGTGTGCAAACACAATCTGCGCTTCGCTATCGCATAAGAAAAAGAAAGAAAGAAAGAAAGAAAGAAAGAAAGAGAAACAAAAAGTGAAAAGGCATCTGCAAGCCACCGAAGCTGCTGCAAATATACTGCCCTGACTCAGAAAAAGAACAAAAAGGTGTAGGGCAGAAATGGATCAAAAATACTGATACAGCAGACACTCTCAAAATGGAAACAGACAAGAAGAAACGCGAGCGTTGGGAGAACAACATTGTTCGGCTTCGAGAACTGCATCCCGACACAAAGAATGAAATAGGGGGAATAGGGAAAAGGCGGAAAGGAAAAGGGAATCCTGAGTATCCAGCATGCGTTCTAGGGATACCATTGGTGCTCACGAAAAGTGTTAGATTTATTTTTCTTCTTGTTCCAAACATATTTAGATTCGCTCTTTCCCAGCTCCTCTGTCGCTCCTGTTTTTCCTTTTCTTTTTTTCTTTCTTGATTGAGTTTTCTTCGGCACTCACATATGCGGAATCACTGCACTCCTCCTTATAGTTTATTTCCAGTAGAACTGCTCGCAAAAGGAAGGAAGCTTCCAAGATGCAAAAAAAAAGTAAGAAAGAAAGAAAACGTGACCGTTGGCGGCCAAAAAATAAGCACGAAACCACCTTTCTCCACAGTAGGATGCAGAGGAGGCGCTAGACACGCTGACACCCGTGCGATCGGTACGTTGGGTCCGATATTTGAGTTTCGCCAAAGCCTTACCTATACCACCCTCTCTGCCTCACACATCTCCCCTCCCATCTCTTTCCCTTGTCGTGAAAAGTAGGTGTCCGTGTCACGGGTAGCATCCATGAGTCGCAATGAAACTAGGACAGCCGCGAATTCAAATTGAATTGAACAGCCGCACGTGATAGGACTGGCGACGAGAACGAAGACCTTGGTGCGCGCATTTCCAGCGTTCACCACTCGGGCCTCCAGCCGGGGTTTATCGGAAGAGCACGTACACCGCATTCTTGTTCGGTTTACTACTCCGTGAGACGCCTCTGAGAACCCGCACGTATTGAACACATGCTCTGCTCACTCTTATTCGTGTCTCGGAAGCGAGCTGCCAAACAGCTGTGACGAGCACTTCAGAAATTCCATTGGCCTGTGGTTCTGCTTTGCTTACTTCGTTTTTCTGAGCATTCTAAGCCTTCAAGTCCCGACATAACATTCGATAAAACTGTAGCAAACAGGTACCTGCTCTACGCACTTAAGTAAAATCAATAAAGACATGACCTTGGTAAGAGACAACTTGATTATATGATAAGGTCGACGCGCTTCGAAATTTCGCGGGGTATCAGCATTTAGCAAAGTTCTATGCAGCTGCGTTAAAGGGAATCTAAAGGTTAATACTGAGCCAGCTTAAATAGTTAAAGTACCGTTAAATCTGCTATACCTGTGTATGTCCTAATTTGCACTCTCGTCTCATAGTTATGTGCTACCAATAGGCTACTGTGCAACGAATTACAGTGCCAGGACGATGCGGTTAGTTGCACTAATAAGACCGCAAAAGTGTTTGCAGATATCAGGCGCTGTGGAAACCGGTTTGGCCGTGAGAGAAAGGAAGAGAGAGAAGAAAAAGGAAAGGCATGAAGGTTAACCAGAGGGGAACATCCAGTTTGCAACCCTACGCTGGGAAGAGAAGGGAGGGGGAGGTAAAGTAAAAGGAAAGTAGGGAGGCGGAGAGATGACTAAAGGGAGCGCAGTTACACAATCACAGTCGGTCATTGTCACTGCATACGATCACCCCACAACACAGTAGCACTTGTCGTACTACAAACATCAGTTCATGCTACAGCCGCTTCTCCAAGTCTGTAGTCCTTAAAGGCTGCAACAGTGCCCTCGTCGCCCTACGCTGTGATGGCTTGTAATGTCGGCACTCTAAAAGGATTTCCTCTTTTAAAAGCCTTTGATAAAATGTTGCTATTGCAGAATACTACAGTAAGCGTAAAGAGTGGACACTCCCGTAGGCCCCAGCGGCCGACTTTGGCTCTCAGCGTACCTAGCGGAATCGGCGAAACTCCCCAGCCTCAAGACGGCCGCCGCATGCCGCCGAATCTCGGAGGCCATAACTTCATTTTCGTTTCTCTTTTGTGTGTGTGTGTGTGTGAACAGTAACGTCGCAGGCGTCGAGTGATTTCATGCAAGTGCTTGCGCTGCTGCTTGTACGTTGCGACGACGAGCGCACAAAGCTGTTATTTCACTTATAACGTTAGTTTTATTTAAATTATTCGTTGTTTCAAGCTCTTACTTGGCGCAACAATCATGCCAACTGTTAATCAGGAAGTTGAACTTTATCCTTTCTGATATTGTACTGCTAATAATGCACACCGAAAGGAGTATCGTAAATAAATTTCATCTTCCTTCCCTATCAATCAGCTTGCTGGATAGCCAAGAACGCGAAAATAGCAGACAAGAATTTATTGCAGAAAGATTGTAAGAAAAGTGGCAGATACATGAAAACGGGAAGAAACTGCGAAATGCAAGTAATACGGGTGTCACATGGAGCACATTTAATCACGACGAAGTCTGATCCGGATTGAATTTCTCGGTCGCGATTGGTTCCTTTGCGCAAGATTTGCGACGCACTAGAATCGGTTCAAAATCGTGCTGTTAGATTAATTCATACCTCATACTCATACGACGTCACCGTTTCATCTCTGAAATCAGAACACGGCTCATCAATGCTTTGATGTCGACATCACATTTGCAGTCTTTCCATGTACCACAAGTTCTTCTTTTCTTCCCTTAGTCAAGAGCATTACATCACGACAGCAGGACGCCACGGCCGGGTAAGGCCTTGCCCCAAACAGCACTACTACCACATGCCCATCTTTGTTTATATAAGTCGTTATTGGGTTATCTCTGGCGGTGGAAGTTGTTACGCTTGAAGCACATCGAGGTAGCCAGAGACATATTCGAAGGGCTTAGCTCTGAGTGCTCTGTAGGACATGGATGTTAGTTTTGTTAGCTGTCGACTCACTCCGGGGCGCATGTTTGCCATACATCCAGAGTCCCTGACCACCACCTCGCTTGCTTGCCTGAAAAAAGTACCAAGGCAGCATTTTACAGATCAGTTGCCACTAACCAGCACTCTTTGTTATTGAGATACTCGCCCACAACAAGAACGCCATCCCCTCTGTAGGGCTTGAAAAAGCCTCCTGTGTACTTTGCTTTTCCAGGAATTGCGAAGAAGGCTAGCCTGACCACCGCGGTTCTCAGGCAGATCGTATTGGGACTTTTGCGTTTTTCGTACGCTAATGAAATGTATGTTTACACGGACGGCTCGGTCTCGGAAAGTTCGACGGGCGCCATTGTTATACCATCTCAATCAGTCGGCATCAAGTTTAAAACTTCACATGTAACGACATCTACAGGTTCCGAATTGACCTCTCTTCGCACTGCTGTGGAATACATTGAGAAAGAAATGCCTAGCAAATGGTATATTGTGATTCGAAGGCATCGCTCCATAGCTTGCGACATGGTTACGACATGGTAATTGCGAACAGCTGGTGTCCCAAATCAACGAAATGTGCTATTGCGCTTCTGAACGAGAACATGATATCATCTTTCAGTGGCTGCCGGGACATTGTGTAATCACTGGTAACCACCTTGCCGATGACGCTGCTCGACGGGCCCAGAATGGAGTACCGGCACTCCTTATACCTTTGTCGAGAGTAGATGCTGCAAGACATCTTCGCAGTCTAGCTTGTACCATCCCGTTCAGTTACTGGCATACACCACAGAACTATAACTGTCGTTTACGCAGCCTCGGCCCATTTCTAAAACTGAAATTGCCAGCAAACCTTTCACGACGTAACGCGACACTGCTGTGTTCACTGTGGGCAGCAGTAGTATTCACTAACTCCTTCAACTATCGTATTGGAATAACGGACTCACAGATGGGCACTAAGTGCGAGTGGGAAGAGACCATCAGTCATCGTCTGTGTCGCTGTTCTCGATTTCATAACCAATGTCAGACTCTTCAGTGTGCCTTGAATAATCTGGACGATAGGTCGTTCGCAGAAGCAAAGATAATGGGAGCCTGACTTCACAGTTCATTAGCCCAGAAAGCTATTCGAGCTCTTCACTACATGATGGCAATAGACTGGAGTACCTGACCGTAGGCATCCTGCAACTAACTTAGTGCATGTGAAAGTGCGATATAGACTCATGCTTTCTCTTTATCTTTCGCACTCCTCCATGCCCCTCCACACGTGTAAGGTAGCAAACTGGGCTCAGACTGATTAACACTCTCTGCCTTTCCTTGCTCTCTTTCTCTCTCTCTCTCTCTCTCAGCTCTCGTTCATAGAACTTGTAACGAACCATTGCCTTAAATTATTATTTCTCACGATATTTTTGCTCTCTTACAAAAACCCACCCCTTGTGTAACGCCCTCACGGGCGACGTTTAACGTAATAAACTGAACTGAACTGGTCTAACGCCAATCCTTTCCCGTAGGTATGATCTCGTGAGTATGCGAGGTGCGACACCACCAACATCACGAAGTACACCTCTGCCCTCTCCAGCGCTTGTAGGTGCCTAGCAGCTTCCAGGGCCCTGTTCCCTGTGTCCATGAGCAGCTGCTTTACGGGTTACGTCTCTACGAGCCATTGCATCAGCCTTTGGAAAGAACAACCTTCATGAAAGTAGAGCGCAACGCTAAACCTTGCTATCGCTTGCAATGCTACGCCACTTAGTTTAAAACGTGAAATCTTTTCGAGAAAAAATTCCAATTCGACTGAATGGTATATCCCCACGTAGACTTTTCTGTTACGGAAGGCTCGTCGTAGATACGTTTGTATCTACACGCACGAATACTTATCATACTTGTTTTGTTTGAAAATGGCAAATCATCATCCAAAATGTTGTATATTGTTCGATTAAAGCAAAGGAAATTGCAAAAATAAAACTGAAATAAAGCCAAGCGTTTAGTATCGGGTAACTAAAGTCGCTGAAAACACACAGTCGAGTGAAATTTCACTCAGCGTCGCCCATTGTTTCGAGAGCGTGTATGGAAGATATGTCGATTGAGACATGACGCACATATAGCTGACTTTGCAAGGCCCCCGCGTATCCCGCAGATTGTTGAAGGAAGGGCAGAAAAACAGTACCAACCGAAACGCCAAGATATGCCTTAATCTCTGAAATTCCTGAGGCCATTTGTCTTTTTCATTCTGTAAAATGGCTGGCGACGCGTGTTGAAGTTGGCACGACACCCAGAAAGTGCAAGAATACTTCTGCGTCAGACTGTTATCTACAATAAGCACAATGAGGAAAATTTGTACAGGTCTTCTGTGTGCTCGCACCATTTCTCAGGCATGGGACAAGTAGCGACGACATCTACTCCGCAATGCATTCGCTCGTGATGCGGTACTTCATTTCAGCGTCTTGAGGTCAAGACGTCACCCATGCAGACGATATTTCCATGTGCTTGCGGTAAGCATCAGTGTCGCGAGCCACAACAATCAGCGCAGCACCAAACACTACCACTACTACGGAAACGTGAGAGCCGAAGTATCATGGGCCCTGTGTAAAAGAAACGTTTCGACCCCTAGCAGAGTCGCCAGGATTGACGTCAGTGAATGCTTTTCGAAAATTTAATGAAAGGGGGCAAGAAGCGTGTTTTTTTTTTTCATTCTGCGGTGCTGTGTGTACATTTTTTAAAGCCTAAATCTTTCTTTTGCTTTTTCTCCCTTGTTCGTGGTCGGTCGTAGGATGCTGGACTTTTGCCGCAGATACAAAGGTTCCGACGCATGTGGCACGTGCTCTTGCTGACAAGGAAATTTATTCACCCGTAGGCACGCTTACAACTGTGGTATGAACGAAAAGTACAATATAAGGTACAGCACATGTAATACATCATACTTGATGTAAACAAAACAAATTAGCAAATGAAATAATAAATGGCGTCTGCTTGACACTGGCTTTGCCACACACAACTACAGCAACAACAACAACTCTTGCGTGGCCGATCTTGGAGCGCGTTCGTTGCCGACCGCAAGTATGACAGCTTTCCGAGATGCACGCGCTGTACACGTATACAGCCCCTACAGTGGTGCTGGATGACTGCTCTATTCCTTGTGTGATTACTCAATGGAACAATGCTACCTAAATATCTGTCCCTACAACGAATATACACAGACAAGTGCATCATTCCTTAAAAAAAAAACAAAAAAAAACGATAAGCTTTCTAGACGCGTTTTGCGATTCGCTTACATTGACTACATATGGCTTGTGCACAACTTTCTTTCTTCACGTTTTCTTTAAAAAGTGAGGGCAAACATTTACGTCTCAGCGCTTTTTTCTGACTTTGATTGGAAGTATGTATATCAACAGCACAATTCAAGTGCATGTTCAACTTGTGTATGGAAATGCTAGTCTAAAGGATATAAAGTAAGATTGAAGAACTTTATCGAGATATATTTATGGTACAGTTGGCCTTGAAGCTAGAGCGATATGAAGACTAGGACTGCAGGCTACCCAGACCAACAACGGAGGCTTTTCAGGATAAGAAGTGTTAGCAGTGAACGACATGTTGGGATCCATTGAGCATTGGTAAGATTAAAAATTAGCTCTTTGCCCAGTGATCATAGCACCGCTACCTTCATTGCAATTCCATCGTAGCGAGAAAGCAAGCAAAATACATGCGGAAACTCCTCTAGGAGTTGTCTAAGTGTGCGTGAGAATTGTGCCACTGGCTCATCTCCACGCAGCCCAGTGTTATTATCAGTGTGATGAAAGTTGATGAGGTGAGTACAAACGACATCGTTGTGGCAACATGAACGAGTGCTGACGGCGGTGCATGGGTTATTGATGACGCAAGCAAAGTAGTGCAGGTAGTGGCGCCAGATGAACTGATGAATTTCAGATCATTACAAGCCATTATCGCTCTTTGGCATCTTATCCTTCCGCGTCTAACAATTGACCAAACGTACTCGGGCAGAGGCTTCGTATACCACCGCCGCGCGGGACTGCGTCTTGAAAGCGATCTGCAAAAGTGGCAGAGTAAGGCGTGTGCTGAGAGCTCTCTGGGCGCTGTATTACCGCCGCTTCGTCGGTGTTGAAGCGAGAGGCAGCACGAAAGTGAATCTGCTCGATTCTGCTGCCGCTACCGTGAAAGCAGCCGTTTTACGCGACGGATGGAGGGACGGTTTTCTCGTTGGGTAAGAAAATAAATTTTACCTGTTTAAAATTGAGTGGTTTCTCCACTGCTTGTGAGTCGCTCATTCACCTACATTGACAATCGTCGTCAGTGGTTTCTGCGTGATTGTTAATGGGTTAACGTTAGGAGGGTCGAAGTGGAAAAAAGTGTATGTATGTGAGACTTGTGTCTTGTGGAATGCGGGTGACGTGGTAGACAGAGTGGGGATGGGAGAGCTTATAAGAGCATGTATGTATGTATGTATGTATGTATGTATGTATGTATGTATGTATGTATGTATGTATGTATGTATGTATGTATGTATGTATGTATGTATGTATGTATGTATGTATGTATGTATGTATGTATGTATGTATGTATGTATGTATGTATGTATGTATGTATGTATGTATAGCCGTACTGACAGTTGTCTGCGCAGGACCACTGTCAGTTGCACTTTGCTCCTCGAAGAGGCAAGACGTATGTTGAGTGAACTCCTGAACACATTGCAATGTGTGGAACGCTATTTAGATCATGGATGCAGTATCGGGAATGCAGGATTTCATGTTTTGGATCGCAAGGAAGTGCAACGTAATTTCTCTCCCAATTACCGCTATGTCGCCACTGAATTTCTTTCTCCTCTTCAAGCGGATGGGTGTGGTTTCTCCTTTAGGAAACGATTGCTAGCACTCTCCTCCTTTCCTATTTGTAGTGTTAGTGTACATTTCAATAATAATAATAATAATAATAATAATAATAATAATAATATTATTATTATTATTATTATTATTATTATTATTATTATTATTATTATTATTATTATTATTATTATTATTATTATTATTATATTAAGAAGCAGCCGAAATGGACAGTCCACTAGGGGGACTCTTACAGAATACCCCCTTCCCCCCTGGTCTCCTACCGGCTGACGTTTTCTGAAGTAGTAACTGGAGGTTAGCGCAGTTCGAAGGTCGTGGATACTAGTCCCGAGATAAGCTGCTTTGCAGCATTGTATGGTCGTTCAAGGACGACCCGTCCCCTCCAGCTTGGCGCCTTCTAGCCGACGAGGAAACGGCGGATGGAGGTAGCCATCGCAAAATAGTGCCCATGCAGTGTCCCCATTGGCCGAACATGACGCCACTTCTACGAACCCTACGATTGGATGGAAATGAGGACACCTGTAGGCTTCCCGATTGGATGAAAATGACGCCCCCCCTCCCCCCCCCCCCCCACTATCGGACTTCCACCTCTTTCCAACAATAAAGTCATATTTGAAGGGCAAGCATTTTCCAGATGATGAAACTCTAAGTCACAACATGGCTTTTGGAGCAACCTGTCGACTTCTACAAGCGAGGTGTTTACAGTTGCATAAAAAAATTGGAGAAGTGTGTGTCCCTGGGTGGCACCTTATGTAGAGGACTAATAAGACTGCAAAGTTTCGTTGCTAGTAACGCCCCTGGTAAGGACAATTTTCGTCGCCGTCGTTTGAAATTTTACTCTGATTGTCATCGCCTTTAACAGATATCGAACGGAATGGCTCAGAGCTCAGTGTCCAGTATTTTGCGTCGTTTAGTGCTTTCAGGAGGGAAGCACAGGGTTTCATACTCAATGTTTTTTGAAAGAAAGCACCCAAACTAACAATACTTGCTTGTTAGGTAAGGCCAGCCAAGCTCGCGGCAGGACACCGTCGCATTATCTCGCCTTCCAGCTTCCTGTCGTGTAAGCGCTGATGGTATCCTTCGGAACGGCGTATCCTACGCGCTGTGTGACAGAGGGATCACAATATGTGGGTCATCTTCATCGTTCTAACAACACAAAGAACCACCAGGCCACGCCACTGAGCGACGACTGTACAATATATAAATGCAAGCGTCAAATAATGTAATAACAATCTGCTTGCGCCCCGTTCTGCGCCGGAATGAGAGGCACACAACAAGTAAATCCGCGGCACTCTTTCTTGCGTTTTTGGCCTAGTTGGCCGTGGAACCATGAAGTTGACTGGGCCGTCGACGGCCACGACAGGAAGCTGAAGGGTTGTCACGCCGTTACACGAATGCCGAGCTTCATCGCTTAGAAAACACGGGGGACGCGCACGAAGCCGGCAAAAGCAAGCGCACGCACTATCTCGCTGGATTTATGCAGCCTACGAGCGGACGGTGCGTGAAACGTCGCGATAAGATGTTGGCGATAGAAAAGTAGCAGCAAAAGTACTGACTTTGTTTCAATCACAAAGAAGAGAGATACGTTATAAAGAACAAACTGTGGAACTGATACGACAGCTGCAGACAGTGGAATGCATGAAAGGAATCGCCAGCAGTGTTCCCTAGAAGCTTCGTTTTCCTCTATGAAGGCTACATCTCCTCTGTAATTATAGCGTCGAAAATGCCACCCATACTTTATGCCGACACATATTCTTTTGTCGTGCAGTTTACTCCTTTTTCCGCGGTCTCCGTCGGGAGTTTGAACTCGCGCTAGTTTGCAAATCGAGCGACACCCCCACCCGGCCCATGAGAAAAGCGCTGCGCTCTTTGAGTGTTACATCACATCGTAAGGCCACCTCTGGTACTTGTTACCATGCTTTGTAGTTGTTGAACGCAACAAGCGCCATTGTCGTACCAGGCATGAGTTTTTTTGGGATGTGACTAATGATAATACTGAAAACGTGCAAAATCGTTCTATCATCCAAGCGACGATGAGTGGCGGCAACGTGATGCTGCCCGGCTGACCCCATGGCAACGGAGCCTCATAAAACGAGATCACAATTTTCTTTTCTTTTTTTTCTTTTGCCAATGCCAAGCGTTGTTGCAGTCATGGTCTTTAAACAAGTGTGCGCATTTTCCGGCTCGCAAATTTGCAGGACTGCGCGCATTTATTTAAAGGCAGTATGTCATATGCTAAGCAGTGTGGTTCAAAAATAAAAGTTGTACCAATGCCGAATTCTTCTTTTTCTTTTTGCGCCTTCAGGAAACGCCCTATTGCTTTTGATGCAAGAACTTAGGCTTGACCATGGACAAAATTATTGCACCACGTGAACAATAGCGTAAACATTTTAACTTTGGTTGCCATGTCGCTATAGACTCCCGGTTGCAGAAACACCAGTGCGTACATAACCTACATATACGCTATAGTAAAGTCTCCGCGTTCATTGTTCAAACATAAACTGGAGCCATCGTTCTAAAAAAAAAAATGAAATAAACCTTCAGAGTTTGGTCAGAGATTCCACAATACAACAGGCGGTGCATTGCATATATCAAGTCGGGAAAGGCTACCCTTTTTCACATTTGCAGTGACTGTTTTGAGAGCTCGCTTCTCTGATAAAAATATCCAGTGGGCAGAAGCTCGCTTCTTTAAAGTCTTCATTTAACAATGTGGTGCTAGGGCCAATCCTAACTACAGTTGTAGAGAAGCTTAGGGCGCTAGATACTAAAAGGAAGCATCGTTATCGTGAAATAGATATAACAAACGCCTGTGAGCCAAACCGTTCTAAACCATCATAATTTATGCTCAACGCGAATCACGTGCTTAGGATCTGATAAACTTTCAATAATATTGCCAATAGGCGCCACTGTAGCTATAAATGCGCAATATGCTCAACTTTGAGTTAGTATTATAATTCATGGTTTCAGGTGTCCAGAAAGAGCTTTCCTTAGCCTATTAGGATATATTTTATTTTTACCAGAAGTCCTTTCTCTTCTTTCCCTCTGAGCCGCCATATCACAGCCCACGGGTGCGTAAAGTACTCGGCACGAAGGCATGACACACAATACAGAGCAATTTGGCAGTGCTCCACTTTATAACATTGCGCGCGTTTCAATAGCAGCGGTTTGGAGTCGATTTGATGGGGGTAACAATGGGCTGCAGTACACACACGCGCTACCCTTTGCCCCTTGCCAGCCACCCACCTGTCACGAAACTATTACTGGACTAGTCCAGTCCTCGTGGAGAGCGAGGTCTGTGACCTCACCGCCTTTCCGAGTGCAGATGCTTCCGTTCCTCTTCGTTGACTGCGCAAGGCGCACGCGGCAATGAATCCACGTTTGATGTCGTCGCATCTCTCTGTCACGCATGTTCTTTTCTCACAGTTTCGAGATTCGCGCAGTATGCATTGCTCGCCGTGCATATACATAGCCTCTGAGATCTGCTACTTAGAACCTGCCCTGTATCCCAGCAGCACCAGGAGCGGCGGGCAAGGGAGCTTCGCAAAATGAATGAATAAATAAATAAATAAATAAATAAATAACGGAAGAAAAAGAAAAGAAAAGAAAAAAAAACAGTAAAGACAGCGGGGTATACTGGTGACTTAAGAAATTATTGCTGCGCGGCAAACCTGCTTACGGAATTTTGGCATATTTCATTTTGACGTATCGAAAATCAGGACAAATAAATAGTTAGCTAGATACTCTTATTAGATACTATGTCAGGGACTAAACACTACTGATGCTGGATTTCTCAACAGGACCCTAAAGATGCACTGGGTGCTGCGCGAATATGGTAATCCATCTTTAACTAATGCATTGCGCCACCAGCTGGGGCAGCCTGCATATATGAAACACCGAAACGGCTGCTTAGGTTCACAATGTAACAAAAAAATTTCACTGAATGTCTTAATGGTAAAACTTTCATTGCAGTAGACATCCTTCCACCAATCGTATTACTCTTAAAATGGTGACAATACCACTTTCCGTGTATCGTGCGCCAGCATCACACATACTTTGGTGTGAATAGCAGTTACTTCAATATCTAAGCAAACGCATCAAACGCAATCAAATGTATGCGACATACACGGAACTCGTAAAAAAGAAGGCGGTTCCACAGGGCTGACCTGAAATCTCAGCGCTTTACCTGCGTAAGGCTTCTCCGTTCTGTATTTCACCTTGACAGCTGGTATAAAAAGTACCAAGGTATAGGTTCAGGGCACTGGGGCCGGGCTTTTCTAGAGATTTTGTGACAGCACTGGCTAGTGCCAAGTTTCTAGTGCAAAAAAGATATTTAGTGTTTTGAAGGGTGTGTATTCGAAAGCGCAGCATGAAAAGCAGGCGGTGAGAAAACTCCTCACCAGCACTACAGTCAGTTCGCCTTCATTCAAATTTGTGAGGAAACACCGTTACGAACATGACAGGCGAAACCTTGTGGACAGCGAGATTTGAGCAAGACAGAATTGGGGAAGGAGCTTGTCGCATGAAAACAGTGTGACCGCAGACAAGTTCATAAACTCAGTTGAAGGGGAGAGTAATTTTTTCTTGTTACCTCCTCTCTCCCTCCCTCGCATAAAATATGTTAGAAATTTGCTAACAGGCCAAGTCCGCCGACTGCGAGACCCGAATCAAATTAGTTTTCAGCCTGGACCGGTGGGGACCAAGAGAGAGAAAACAAGGGTAGGAAAGGCAGGTGGGGCGATTTATTTTATTGGCTCCCAAGTTGTAACGATGAACGCGAAGATTGCTCGCAGTGTGCTTCAATTGCTCCCTGTAATTAAAGCTGAGGCTACTATATATTCTGACAGCTGTCGCTGTCACTATTTTTTTAGAAAAAAGTTACGCATAATTTTTAAAACTATGCTCCCTTACCGCTTCTCACTCTCATTGTGGTTGCTAGCCGCTGCTATTGTCGCCAAGTAGAAGACAAGGCAGGGCACATGGCATTTGCCACCCAGCATCCGCCAAATGTCCACTGGGCACCTGCCCAAATAGACAACTTCGGCAAGTGGGTATACATGTTCAACTTGGCATGTGCAACTGAGGTGTGCCCGTTCTTTGTCAGTTGCCCAGAATTCGCATGTGCCGCTGCATACGAGCACAACAATCAGCAAGAAGTTATGAAGTCGGCAACACAAACATCCGTGTGCGAAAGAGGAAGTGCACAAACTCGGATAAAACGACGAGCACTGTGTGTTTATGAACGCATGTACGACTTCTGACCGTTGCGTCAAGTAAGCAACGCAACGCGAATAACAGGAACGGACTTGAGGAAATTCAAGGCGTGAGCTCGGTCGGTTGATCCCCTGCAGTCGTGACAAGGTGCTCGTGTGACCGTGCGAAATAGCCGTCGTTGAATTCGCATCGCCGATTATGAACATTGGCGTTACACTGGCCATGGGTGACGTAAATAAACTGTCCTATAACACCTGAAGACGATGTTCAGTGCAAAGAAACAACAGACACGTTCGCCGTTTCTAGTTTAATGGGCACTCCTGAAACGTTGAAACGGACGCCGCGACTAGATCCAAATATTTGCGTGATTGTGTTACATTTGCGTAAACATTGAATTGCATTTACATACTTAGTGTTACACTTGCATACCATTTTTCTTTACCATTTCCTAAACGTAAAAGCTTTGCATATCATTGATTCTCATATAAGCATGTGATCTGCCGATTCAATTCCAAAATGTAATGTTAACTAGTTCAAACACTGACCCCTTTCCCTCATATCAAACACTCCACAGCGGCCGGCACGGACGAGAAAACGGTAGGCATACTGAAATAGCACCACGCATCTGAAGCTGACCAGGTCAGCAATAGCAGCTGAGGGAGAAAGTCAGGCGGCTTCTCCGGAAGGCTAAGCGGATTGCGTGCGTGGCTAGTGAAAACCAGCACCTGCGACGAGAGTGCGGCAGTGAGATCGAGCGGCGTTTCTTGCAAACTCTACGAACCGTAATGCCGCCGCGCTCGCGGAGCTGAGTCCGTGGCTTTCGCACACGCAGCGCTAAACCTTCGCTTTCGCTAAAACCGCCCTGCGGTCAGAGACGGGCGCCGCTTCTCTCACCGGTTTGCACGCCATCGACCTTCAAGGCGGCGCTGCTGTAAGCAGGGCTGTCGCGACTTCCTCGACGTGCGTATTAGCATCTGCAGAAAGATGCACTTTGTACGAGACGTTCGTTTGCGTTCATATGGAGTGCAGCTCGATACATCATATAACCTGTACAGCAGTTGTAGTCCTCATCAGCCACCTCAGTTCACTGTAGGGCGAAGGCCTCGCCTAAAAATAATTGGTTGCCCTCGTTCTACACTAGCTGAACACATCGTATGCCAGAAGATTTCATAATCTTATCAGTGCGCCTAATCCTCGATGGCCCTTGACTACTTTCTTGCTTTTGTTCGGGTACACTTTGTTTATCTTTAGGAAAACCTTGTATCTAACATACGTACTACTTTATCTACACGCCTTTTTCGATCATTAGCACGCACACAGCCACATTCACCATGGTCTGCACAGCCCGTGCATGGATCACAGGTGCATTTATTTGCGTCAGCGGATGTTAGTTTATAGCCAGATGCATTGATGAATTATTATTTGCTCGAATAAACGTCATTTGCGCATTGACCAATATACTAAATATATTAGTAAAGGAAGAATTGTAAGTAATGTGGACTATACCTATGTCATATGCCACAGTGCTTTAAGAGAGGGCAAATGAGAAACATCTGTTGAAAGCAGTAAGTCAACGTCCGCTGGTGTATCTGTGTTTTAGGATATGTCAAATCAGTTTTGTGAGCACGGTGAGGTGAAGAAAGATTAGTGAATTCCTTTGTTGCTTCGTGCTACAGTTTTCTTCCTTTTGTAAGAAATCATGTGTCGGAACATCAAATATAAATGCCCAAACGCAAAAACAAAGAGCCGAATAGCGCAGACATTGTCGTATGTCTATCAAGTAAATTCTTTTGGGAGGAATAAGGCTTCATAAACTTGAATACGGCTATTAACGCTTCAAACGAACATCGTTAGATGCACACTAAATACACTAAATATTTTAACACCATTAAGGGTGAAGTCAATATGTCGCTAGACGAGCACTCTTAAGGTGCTAATTCAAGAACCACTCATTGATTAACATCCTTCATAAAGGTGTCTGGCTGAAGTAGAGGCGACATGAAAGAAAAATGCCACCCTCAGCTCGTTCCATTTTCCACTGTTTACGAGTTGCGTATTACCGTTACTACACAAACGGAATCAGAGGAAAAAAAACACCCTTAAATAGGCTGCGAAACAAATGCGTGGATGTGGGCTCGAAGCCAGGAATTTCACGTGGAAACCAGACACCCTAACCCCTGGACCACACGGGAGCCACGTTTCAGCTGTTCAAATATTGGTATCTATACGCATAAACTGTCCAGAAATAAAAGGTGCTATAAAAGGTGCCAGCGGCTTCTAACAAGTGTCCCTCTTTGAACCATAATGTGCATGCACGCCATGTGTGCGTGACTATAGCGTTAGGTCCTACGTGCTTGCTCTATTCCTTGGTGGTTTTAACGCTTATTAAATTGACGAAATCAGAGTGAGTGAGTGAGTGAGTGAGTGAGTGAGTGAGTGAGTGAGTGAGTGAGTGAGTGAGTGAGTGAGTGAGTGAGTGAGTGAGTGAGTGAGTGAGTGAGTGAGTGAGTGGCGTCCGAGCACTCGTGCGGTGGTCCGTTAGTTCGTTTCAAGCAAAATGAAGGGCACATGACTAATGCCCATGTGATCGGAAACATCGCGCGTGTTGCTTAGGACAAGACCGTTCCTTAAGTCAGAATTTACGCGTGCTGAGCTGTCAATTGCTGCAACTAAAGCGTTGGGTCACTGCATTCTAATCTAAGCGTTTCAACGCCAGAATATACATATGCCGCAATTTTTCGAAATTATTGAAAATCTTACCCAATTATGGCTACCAAGCTATGCTAGTAGGGAACCATAGCGTTCTAAGAAGTGTAAACCGGTTGTAAGAGGTATGTTTATTGAAACCTTCTGAAGGTATCCATCGGAGGGGAAACTGTTGCTGACCGCACTCTAGCTTCAGGAGAAAGCTTACACGAATATTACCCCTTTGGCCGGCGTAATTCTCAGCAAGAGAATCTTGTGTTCACTGACGTTGTATTATCGACACAAAATTGCTTATGATGCGGCCTGATGGGGCGAGGCCAGCAGATGGCGCAGACGACTCGTATTTCGAGAGGCCCATCCGATCGCTGCCTTCTTGCCCTCGCTGTGTGCAGCTGCACGGAAGCATCGCTGTCGGTAATTTCCGGGTCACTGAACAAATAATGCTTTCTTTCTTCGCGCACATGTCTATGCGCTTCAGAAAGTAATGCACAAAAGTTTCTACACGAAATTATTTCAGGAAACAAAGGATTCCTAAGCAAGCTGCAGCAGACAACCATTACTAGAACGGCATGATCATGTTCTTGTGATCATCTATTTATTCAGCAGGCTTAGGATTCTTCCATGCCTGTCGGCCAACTTGTCTGAAGTCCACAAGACTCTGGTGTACGCATTACTCTCGAGAGGAAAGAACTTCGATCAAGATCCATATTGATACCGAATGTGTTCATACAAAACGAGTGTTTAGCTCTGGCTCTAACGTGCATGGTTCTTATAGTGCACAGACGCTGGAGTGCTCTCGTATTGACAACCTCTGTTCAGTTAAGTCCTTCCTGCCTTACGAAGTGGGATTTAAGTAGAAACACGGGTCAATTGGTGTAGCATTTCTATGATATTTTTCTGGGACCTACTTTGTCTAAGCGCTATAATCCTACAAAATTTGTACAATAAGTTGAATGTGTACTCGGGGCAAGCGTCCGTGGTTGCTGAATAAAACGGTAAAGAAGTTAGCGATTCCCCCGACTTGAAAGAGTAATGTTTCAAAGCCAAACGAAAAACTTGAGATGTGTTAGTAATTTTATTTCTGTTTTTCTCTCACTGGAGTGGGAACAACAAAGCAGTGTAAAAATGGTGAACCCCAGGGTGACAAGGAAATTATGATGGAACCAGCAAAAATTGCGAAAAGGTACAGCACTAGACGCACAGGCGCGTGTCGATTTAACGTTTTCTCTTCGTGTTGTCTCCGTTGTCCTCTTCTACTATTGTTACATGACGTGCCTACTCGCGATACCCACTAACTAAATGAGAAACCGAGTTGGGTGCGTGTAATTAGGTTGAAACCACGTGACAATAGAAAGAGAAGACATTGCGTTATACTAAGTTTGGAGGAGAGAGAGAGAAAAGTTTAATGATGCGAAATGCAGATATGCCGGCCTGAAGTACATTCCTCTAGCCAGGTACTGTGCGCTAGGCGATGAGAAAAGAGAGGAGGAAAGAGGACTGTGGTGGGTGACGCTGGCGATGGAAGTAAAATGCAAAACACATAACTGGCATAGCATTTCAAAGCCTATAGTCCAAAGGTATCAATTTTAAGAATGTTGTTACAGAGCAACAAACATTTCAGGTGAGAAATATATTCATTTGTCTACACTTTAGTATGATTTATATCATACATCATAAAAAAACTATCGAAGACACATGGTATGATCACCCGTTCCACTGGTTAGGAACGTACTGTCCGCAGCCGTAGCAGTCGAAGCCTATCGTGAGCCCGTCACAGTGAGTGGTTCCGCGCGTTCACGTGACATGATGGTCGTGGAAGTGGAAGTGATCAGAATGAAAAGCTGCTTTCTCGGTGCTCTTTCTTAAAGGAAGAACTCCGAGGTCTGGCAAGGGATGCATTCAGGAGACGAAGAGAAAGATGCGGCAGAAAGTCTACAAAGAAATGACGCGAGCGAGTGAAGGTGAGACAGCATCACGATGAATCACGTTATTGGCGCGAACTGGCAGCTCTTGCTGGCGTTTGAACGGTGAGTGCAATAAAGCCGACTCGGGCCACATACTTCACTTTCCCTGAAAGCAGTGTACTCAGTGTGTCCTGCCTACTCGTATACTAAATATATGGTTTCCTGGGGACTCGAGTCTTGTGCCAGCGATCTGTATAAGAACGGCTGAAGTCGAGTTGGTGACGTAACCCCGTATGGTCGTGATCATATGTTCTTTAAAGAAGTGGTTTAATGTTTCGCCTCCCACAAGGATGCCTTGTTCACAATCTCCCGTGGGAGCTTCCCGTTCCACAGGTGCGATATTCCGTTCTCCTACTCACAATCTCGTGTATACCCCAAGGGGCCTTGTAAACAAGGCTGCTGTTGGGGAGCCGCATCGTTAAAAGCCATTTTAAATGTTGTTTTTAGTTGGTTGCTGACGCGTACTATAAAACTAAAGAAACGCGCAGCGACACTTCCAATATCTTACAGTAGATACACAGAGTGTTTCATGTAAGTTGAAGAGAAAGAAATGTCCAGAGCTCACTGGTGCTCTGGGCCTCTCGCTGTTATGCATATGTTTACGTTTTTGCCATTTACGTGAGAGTCATTTCATCAAGGATGATCGAGATGTTCCCACAACCACCTGAACAAGGTCAGTCGTCTGCTTCGTCAGTCATTTTTGGACAACGTGCCGTTGGAAGCTCGGACCAGCTCGACTACTGGGAGAGCTCAACGCCAGAAGCCATGGACTCTGACAGCGACTACACCGTTGCTATGGGCCGCCGTATGAAGAAGATGCGCCGTATGTCGATTGAGACGGCTTCATCGAATCAGAGTGAGCTGAAATCCTTCATGGTTTCTTACGTGCCGCTCTCGACGTCACACAGCATGAACCCCCTCAGCAGGCAGTTCCTAACCAAATATTTTGAAAGTGTAGCCCCTGGGCATATCAAGGAGGAGAGGATCAATACTCGCAAGAACCTCCTCAAAATAGATGTGACAAATTCCGCCATACTGGAGAAGTTAAACACCATTCCACACTAAAGCGCAATCCCCGTCCGCTCCTGTATTACTTACGGGCAGGAGACAACGACTGGTGTGATTTCCGACGTGGAGCTTTAAAATCAAACATGCGGACCTCAAGAGTCTTTTGAAGTCATCCTTCCGCATTCTGGAGATTCACCGCTTGGGGAACTCCCGATGTATCAAGTTAATATTTGCCTCTACGACATTACCAGCGTCTGTCGAAGTGGGCTACGTGATACACCATGTACGGCCATTCGTTCCGATGTCTGTTCAGAGCCGGAAATGTCTAAAGATAGGACACGCGAGCGCTGTTTGTAGACGTAAAGCCACCTGCTCGCGTAGCGGCGGAGAGCATAATACCACCGTCTGTGATGCGTCTTCATTTAAATGTCCCAACTGTACTGGCTCTCACGAGGCGACTTCGAAGGAATGCTTAAAGATGAAACAAGAAGTTCGTATTCTTCGAAAAATGGCAAGAAACCAATCTTCACGTAAAGAGGCTGCTCAATCTGTTCGGCAGAGGGACCAACGCTCGCGAAAGAAGCGTCACAAAGCCATTTCAGAAGAACTACATAGCGGGGCACAAGCGCCACGACCACCTCTGCCTGTGCGTGCATCGAGAACGCTAACGGCGTCGACTGTTAATTCAACGTCGATGAGAGCACGCGGAAAACATCCACCTCCACCGGCTGATACAGATACAGAATGGCCTTTGCTGCCCTCTAGGGCCACGGCCATGCCAGCGGGCCCTAGGAGTCCTCTGCGCCATGAAGTCAAAAATGATAGAGCCAATGAAACCGGTGACACTACGGGTAAGCAAGGAGATGGACGCAATGAGAAGGAGAGCGTACAGGAAATGCTGAAGGCACCTGGTAGAGTTAATGCGCATGATTCTCGGTGGTCTACAGAATCCGGCCGCTAAAAGTGCCCTGCAGGTGCTCGCCGTGCTGGAGCCACCTATCGCAGCTCCTCACATGCTATAAAGCTTTTGTTTGGCGCTTGTGCTGCTCACGCAGGGGAGGCCCACACACCAGCTTCGCCCTAGCGCCTTTATTTTTAAGTTCACTTGAACTGGTGACTACAGACTTGAACTGGCGACTACAGAACCCGATAGTGGCTTCATGAATGAGCTTTCTGAATGTTTATTATCACAATGTCGAACTTGCTTTCACCGTTGCGCATCCCTCTTTCTATGTCATCATCATTCCTCATCACACCTTTATCTTCTTGTTCCCTCTCGCCCTGTGCAGAGTACCAGGCTAGAGCGCGTTAGCTCAGGCCGGCCTCTCTGGCTTCTTTGAAATAAATTATCTCTCACTCTTCACGTAACTTGAACCTAGGATTTTTAAAAAAAGTGGTTAACCGGCAACTCAATGAAACCAACGACACATGGTTTGCCGTCAAGTGGCGTTGCTTAGGATATTTTTATATTGCACCTAATTAGTTTATTCACTAAGATCAATTATGCAAATTTTTTAACTGTGCCGTTTAGGGCCAAGTGCGTTTTGTTACGTTGTGAAGGACATATCAAAACGACCAATTCAATTATTTTTTTGGCAACGTACATGCTGCGTGCAAATCTTTTTCGGCATTTCAAGAAGGCCCGCGAAATATGAAATAAAATCACGTGTATGCGTTAATGCGCCATCGTATGTCGGCGCTCTCAACCATGCATCGAGCCTATCGCTTATCAGGGACCACGGTGCTTCCATTCCATGTGTCACCGCCAAAGATGCTGACGCTCTCGAAACCGATGCCTAGAGCCGCGGTCGCTCACTTTACCCCGGTCCGAGCGCATGGTTCTTTCGCCCGACGCATGGTTGAGAGCGCTGCAATACGATAGCGCGTTAACGCAGTCACGAGGTTTTATTCCATATTTCGCGTGCTTTCTTTAAACGCAGAAAAAAATCGCCACACACCATGTACGTTGCCATAAAAAATTGAATTGGTAGTTTCTGAGTCACCTCTACAACGCAACGAAACGTACTCTGGACCCTACAGCGAATATTAAACATTTTCCCCTAATTCATTTAGATAATTAACTAATTAAGGGGAATATAGAAAGTACTGTAAGGGGCAGCACATGACTATAAAACATATGTCGTCGGTTTCATTCAGCTACATTTAACCACCTTATTTTAAATCTTTGGTTGAAGTTTCGTTAATCAGCCGGTAAACTGTTGTCAAAAACAAGTCTAAGAGCCCCTCCCAGCATTCTACGTCTTGCATCCTTGCCCTCGGTGGGAACGGAACCGCATTTCTAAGCTGTTCTATTCAACCGCATCAGTTTGTCTTAGGTATCACCCGCGTAATCAGCGCGCTACCTTGTTCGACATGTCCAGACTGCTCTTCTGTGCATAGATACGCCGAAGGATGCACATCGCTTCGCTGCAGTTAGAACTTATGCACACTGCGCGTTGATGTTTATTTGGTTTCCTGCAAACGCTTTACAAACGCTTTGGTTTCCTGCAAACTGCAGACTCTGTAATTCGGCTAAACGCGAACGGCATGCTCAAGCGTGGTCTGGCCACCCTTGCTTGCTTCATGAAAACACTAAATATCCCATATTACAGTGTTCACATTAGGGACTACGTGCCTCGCTTCTGCACCGATGAGCGTCGACCGGCGGCGGCTTAGGGTTCTCTGGAGCTCTGTCGAGAAAACCCCGATGCACTCTGAGGGGTCAAGGGGAAACCGTGAAAATGAACGCCGTTTGAGCTTCATCGACATTGCCCCGGTGTCGCTGTTTGTTGTGTTCGTTATCGACAGTGATGAATGCTGATTATTTATGAAGGATTACGCGGAGAGGCGCGCGCCGAATTAATGACCTGCAAGATCTAGAAGGCGACGCCTCTGACAATGATTGATAGCAGGGTGAAGGAACCTCGGAACAACGCCCTCTCGCCACACACTGCATTGCTTTAGCGTGAAGGAACAAACCGCATAGTAATCTCGTGGCCAGCACGTCCTGGCACAACCACATCGTTCTCCATTGAATAAAGAAAGGCGCGCGTCTCGTTTCTAACCAAGCGCAATAGTTGACATGCGTTTGTTAGCGCAAGTCTTGTGTATGAATAATCTCACGTGTATTGTGTGGCCTTGGGAGTTCAAGAAGACGCTTAACAGACACGCCGCGCTGCAGTGTACACCTATTGACTGTTGTATTAAAGTATTGTTATTGACAAAGCCGATAACATGTCATTTTACTTCGCGCTTCTATTTTGCACTTTATGGACTGAGTAGAGGGTAAAGGGGTAAAAGCAAGAATCTTGTGCAACATTAAGTGAAAGCCGCATGCAAATAACCATTCTCTGTTTTCAACATGGAATGATAGCGTGCTGCAAACAATATGCCCGCAGTTTTTTTTTTTTTTGTTAGAAACTTCAACGACTCGCCGTTCGATTCAGTACCGGTTGCTCTAAGCAACATCGCAAAAACGAGCACCTCGTCACTGCACTGAACCAGACAGTATGCATGTGTAAACTGAGAAAACAGTGCTGAGCACCAGCTCTTCGAAAATTCGCAAATTTTTTCGTTGCCGTGCTCTTGAGGAGAAACAAGGTATGGTCGTTTCGATGTTGCTTCTTGTAGAATCAACAAGCAAACGCAAGACGGCTGATACTATTGAAACTCGTAGTGCGGATGCCTCGGCCGTAATGAACTGTCGCTGGTGTTTATTAATCGCGCCTGCTGCCTGCCGCACTATATAAGACATTTACAGCGCCCGCAGTTATAGTTGAGAATATCGCCAAATCCGTCGTATAGAAGCTCGCTCACACCAGTTGCACGCCGTCGCCTACGCCTCCTGCTTCGCGTGCTCACAATGCATTTCGTAGTTAATGGAGTGGCGCGGAAAATTGAGAAGACGTGTCACGCACGCCGTGAACGGCAGGATTTGATTATCTTAGGGCACGAAGACTGCCGCCAGCGTACCGGCCAAAGTTTCAGAGACGATGCTTTAACCTCGATATAGTCGTCTGACGCAAAAATAAAAGATAGAACTAGATTTTGTATTGTTTCGTATGGAATGGCTGGTTTGATAATGAGCTAGTCAAATTTGGGCGTGCCTTTTAGTTCACGTACAGTTATACTATCCTTCACATGATTCTTCTTTCTGCACATTCTGCGTGTCCTTAGAATGTATGCTTTTCAGAGTATTTACAGTTACATATATCGATAACATGAAGCTTACTTCATAAGTTCCGGTTGTACTTAACAATTTCTACTTGCACGTTGAGCGTTATGTTCTACTTGCTCTTTCTTTTTTTTCATAAGGCAGGCGTTCACAAAGTGACATGGATAATCACGTGTTAAATTAGTACGTGGGGCCGCCTTACCATGCTGTGTTAATATAAGCAGTGCGAGCAGGTGTTTAACACAACAAGGTTATTTGTTTTTAATCGCGTTTGGAAATGCAGAGGTGGCACTGTATTCTATACTATAAGGTTCCAGCGAAAGCAGCTGCAAGTAACACATCCTAAACAACTGTGTAGTCACTGCGCTATGCTGAAAGAGCTCAACTTTAGTTTTATTCGTGTCAAGTTCCGCTAGTGAAGAGATGCGCGAATTCGGCAGGCCTCCGTCTCATGTGGTAGCTTCGTAAATATAAGATTCAATGTACTCGAACGCTAGGCGTTACTGACACCGCAATGAGACTTTGGAGCATGCGAAGCCATCGGATAACCTCATAGCACTCTAATGCTTACGCAAGCACTTCAAGAATTGTTGCTGAACATATCGTCACTATACTATTCCTCTAGAGGAGCATCGATGAAGAAGACGCTTTTGATCTGGCGTGCGCTCTCGACAATATGGTTCAGCGCTTGATCGCCTTGCAAATATATCGTAAATACATTTTCCTTCTGTGTCTGCCTCCACGTACTGATATCTTTATTTATGCACCCGTTCCGCGCAATGAAGCCATTATTGCAACTAATTACATAACAGTTTGTTTTCACACCAGTGACACAGATAAACCCCCTGATGTTCTGTTCCACTCGCTATTTAGTCAGGCAAGCCTAGCATCAGAGTGTGGCGCTAACGTTTAGTCACTACAGCTCTAGCAGTCACTTTACAATACTCAGCGCATTCATCATGGCAATAATCAAAATGTATGACACCAGGAGTAACCTCACTGGGTATTCTTTGGTGATGATTATCAGTGTTACACATGCAAACGGAGACAAAACAGTTGCCGCTCTGTCTTTCATTTCTTCGGTTGGTTAAGAACTAGCGTGCAAAAATATCTTTCCCCAACTAACTCAAATCTTCACTGGAGATACGAAAGGGTAGGCTCAATATTTATCGCGGCTGTATAGGGTGACTACGGCTACCAACCTCTTCTCCGAGGCAGCTTCTGGAGAATCACGGAACAAAGTGTCACCGAATTTGGCAATTCGGCTCCAGAATATGTCTTCCGGTGTACAATCATACATATATATATATATATTGTAAGCAAAAGTTACAACAGCCATTTCTTGGAAACTAATTTCTTCTGGGCCAACCTGTGCCCGTCCATTCAACAGACTACAAATACCGCACACTCCACGAAAAAACAAAAAAGAAAACATCCCCTGTGCGCTTCTCTTCTTCGAACGTCGTTCCCTTCTTCGTCGCCTGCCGTGGCGTTTCCGATTCTTGAGCACAAGTCGCCGGTATGTGAGCACGTAGTGTGGCCACGTGCGGCCCGGCGTCGCCTTGCGGTGCCTTGCGGTTCCTTGCTTGGGCTTGTGGGGTGGCGGCTCTTTGAGACGCAGCTAGGGGGTGGCGGGCGTCTTCTCGGTCTCGTAGCGTTGGCGGCAATATATATAGGGCCACACACTGTTGCTTTTGTTATCGTTAAAGTTGTCTTTATTCGTTCACTTCATCGCAGTACGGGAGAAAATTTCAGACATTTAACACGAAGCTCGCGGTATCGTATTTTCCTTCAGTTGCAATTTTATTAGTTCACATATTTGACGTCGTTTACCGTGACTTCACACCCCACCCTAATTTAGTTAAGTGGAGTGGTGCTTATTGTTTTCAAAGCATAACGTTTTATACATTCCTTCTCCGAAGATGCATCATTAGGGCGCGATCCTACTGAGGCATGTGGCGTCTAGAGCGTTGTGGAATGCAAATCGGTGGCTGCAAATTCCACCGGAAATGCCTTCCTCTTGCCGATTGGATCGAGACTAGAACTTGACTCTTCATGACGTTTCTTCTGGTCACTGCTGCGTCTCCAGGCTCTGCGCCATGTCTCCTGACCCAGCCCCCCTTCGGTTTTAAATGCGCCGCTTCTTCTACTTCCCGCCACCGCATCATGAAAGTCGAAGCGGTGGAAAGTATACGAAGACAATTGGTTTGGGTCACATGCAACTTAAAGACGTACCGCGAGCGGAAACCTGTGCGTTATTGTCCAGTATTAGCGAGCCACACACAAAAAAAAAAGGTGGGGGGGGGGGGGCATCCGGAAGAAGAGTGGCCTCCTCGTTACAAACTCTTTGGAGTAGCGCGATTATTCGCTCGCAACGGGTTCAGTAAGGCAACCATTTTTTTTTTTTTGGCCGACCACTTCTCATTACCATTAATCTCGGTGCTCTTCCTATTATCAACCTGTAATGAGATATTCATTTGCACATAGTCACTTTCAACCTGCTTTAAAGAACATTTGATTGCTATTGTTCACCTGCTTTTGCCGTTTTTTCTCCCTTTAATAACAGGACATAGAACAAGCCCCACGAGTCTGAGTGGCTACAAATTCGCAAGTGAAAATGAGATTTCTCTTTTCGTTTTTGGATCGCAAGCACTTGTGTGACTTTTTTTTTATGTATGCAGAAAATTTATTCCAGGCAAGAAAAAGGTAAGAAGCAACAAGGGATACAACGTAGGGAGAGTAAATGAGATTAGTGCTTAGAGCAAGTTCATCTGGCAGAGCTTTTTTAGGAGTCCTCGTAACAAAAGGGATTGAAACCAAACAGGTGTGTGCTCTTTTAACATATATTGTTTTTCGGAGTATGCAAGTCCAGTAAAAGCAGGCGGGCGGAAGGAAATATTTCGGAACAGTATCGTTGAATATTATGCAAATGTGAGCCACGTGATCATCTGGTGAAAAAAACGAAGAAAAGAAAGCATATCCGGTGCTTGACATTGCGCATAGTAGCAAAGGCTTGCACCGAGAAATGTCAGCAAATAATAATTTTGATTAAGACTAAATTAGCTCGTTAGCAGTGCGTTTTCTCGCTGTTGCTATTCAGAATGTTTGCACAAGATATTCGACTTCCCTAATGAGAACAGATATTTCACTTTGTACAGGCTGTTGATAACCATGCCTGTACCGTTGAAGCGCAGAGAAATGGCTTTATTACAGCTGCGCAATTAAAGATAGTTGTTAGCCATATAAAGTGTGAAATATTTTGGAATCTTTTCACCCCTCCACGAAGGCACATGCTTCTTCTGGGACACGGCTATCCCCCGTGTGCTGTCTGATCCACACCGCTCTCTTGCTGTGTCTTAACGTTACGCCTATCGGTAACTATGAAATATTATGTGTGAAAAAGAAACGCGAGTACATTTGCGCAAATAAAGCTTGTGCCCGTAAGGTAACGTCGATACAGGCTCGTGTATTTTTTCCACATAATTGAGTAAACTACGAGGTCTTACCTTATAAATTCTCTATCTGGCCATGACAGACGTCGTAGTGCGGGAGGAGCTCACGATTAATTAGAACCATCTAGGGTTTTTTCAACGTGCGCTCAAATCTTCGTGCACAGGTGTGTCTCCCTCGCTTTGCTTTCTTTCTTCTTTATTCTATGTCACCACCAAAAAAATGTGGGTGCTGCGGTTAAGAATTGAAACCACGACCTTGCGTTCAGCTATACAAAGGCGCAAACCCGGAGTGACTGCAGCTGACGCTATGATCCCGTTAAAGATAAGAGCACGAGAAAGATGAGACTTAATCACTACATTGAGAGCACTGCGTGGAAAACTGAAAAACGATCTGGCATTGTTTTATCTTACAAAAGCAGAGAAACGGTAACGAGTCTGAAAGCGAACAACACGATCGCTGACTATCAGCTGGTTTTGTTTATTACGATGATCGCCGGAAGCAAGTAAAGTACTTCATGAAGTGCTCCCATCGTCACGTAGGCGCTCATACGTGGGACTGAAACAAATATGTATTATTAAAGGAGCACAAAAAAAGAAACACGCAGATTAAACGAGCATGTTGAAATTTATGTAAGTCAAAGGCATAGTAAAGCAGTTAATTCAATGCTCTATAACACCAATAGTGAGGCGTACAGATTTGTTTACTGTCATCATATGCACCATGTAATGTCATCGAAAGTTTATGTTTATCCACCAAGAAGGTAAAGAAAAATAATTGGAGGACGCTTGAGCTTTGCCCTTTGAGTGGAACACGAGAGCGTTCAAAGATCCCTGACTGCATCTCACGCTTCCCGGCAACTGCAGCTTGTGTGACCGTTAGGTTTACCGGGAAACGCTGACGGTGAACGCTATGCACAATGGTGAGCTTTCTGGTAGAAACGCCGCCTATTGCGTTGGCCGATTCCGGAGATGTACACAGCCTCGCCCGGCAAAACCCGCCAGCCAAACCCGGCAAAGAAGGCCTCGCTTTAAGATATTGTCTTGTTTTTATTGGTTCGCTGGTAGCCGTCAAGAGAGAAATGGAAGACAGGTAAGGGCAAAGAGGTTAGCAAGGCGCACATTCGGTTTTCAAACGTGCACTTGGGGAGATAGACAAAGGAGTGAAAAGTAAAAAGAGCGAGCACTACTTTAGCAAACTTGGAGGGGCAGACCACCTCCTAAATAGTGGCAGAGGCCTGTAGAGTTGTTGTACAGCCAAGCGATGTGTTCGGAGATGATTTGGTACCAAGGTTGCCGTTAGATGCAGTTGCCTAAGCACCTGAAAGGGAGGAACGGTTGACGGGGCAAAAGCCAATGCCGCAATTATTTCTCCTCCTCAGCAGCATGCTCTCTGCTATACGATAATCGAAATAATGTGGAACAAGGGCACTGCGAGCACGCGGGGCACTTACTTATAGTCGCAACAATTGTCTCGACGTAAGAAACGTGGACCACCACTCACTGTATCGAAAGTCGTGACGCCGCAATATAATTGCGGGCCTTTACGACGCGCAATAATATTGCGTAGTTATGCCAGCCGCCTTTACTAACCTCATGACCCTCTCCTCTGTCCACTGAAATATACTTCTAAACCGCGGAACATAACGAGAGTCAGATGACAGTGACGCTATCACGACGATCGGGTGCACTTTTCTCTCTCTCTCTCTCCATATATACATATATATATAGATATATTTATCACTTTTATTTTTCTGCTACGCTTCTGCACGCCGAGAAAAAGAATAAAGTGCTCGCAGATGACGCGAATAAATAAACACCGCGTATAAGCCCACGCACTCAGCAAAAATGAGTGCCGCAATTTCATTTTGCCATGGCAAACCATCGCGACACGCCTGACTGCAGTATCGCGCACTAACGGCGCTCCCTCGGTGACCGACACGGGTCGTCGTCTCGGCCATTGTGCCGCGCTTTTATCCCGTAAAGTGGGCACCCGTCCTTTCTCTGACAGGCCTGAACGCTTTCAGAGCCGCCAAAGCGCTGCGTATATAGATTCACTCGTTGCGTGTGGCCACACTCGTTCGTTCGCCGTCTACTCGGAGGCATAGGGGTTTACATTCTATTCGCTACACAGTCGCAGCTGTAAAATATGGGACATTACACAAGATGACCTCCGGGTAGGAAGCTCATTATGAAGGCGCCACTTTCTCGTCCGTAAGAAGAAGGCTTAGTGGCATGTTATATAAAGCATAGAAATCGGCGTCTGCTAAGCAAAATGTTCTTTGCGTACGGAAGCCAAAGTCAGGCTTACCCTAAGGAGTTATGTTATCGTGCCCTTTACAGTGTACTGAGTAAAGGGCTTGCTCACTTTTAGCCGTCTAGTTAGTTTCCGGAGTGCGCGTCTGTTGAGATCACTCATCTACCTCATGGAGGAATCAGGAGTGATAATTATCACTAATCTGCATAGGTGCCATTTTCTGTTTTGTTTTTACTGGTTATAGTCTACTTCGTTTCAGATTTTTACATTATTTGTTGTAAAGATTCACCATGCAAAACATCCCAAAGAAGAGTTGCATAAAACAAGGGGTGGGTAGTACTGATATTGCATGCCCGTTTTCCTCTATGTGCCCTCTTCAAACATGACAACATGTCTTACCCAAAGAGCGGGACAAGTGATACAGACAGGGAGCTGAAGAGACCAGAGCCCGTCTGGCTATCCTGCATTATGAAAGAGAAAAGGTGAGTAAAATATACGTTTTTTTCTGAAATAGGATATCTACATAAACGCAACAACGTGCGTGTGAAATACTGTTGGCAGCAAAGTGAATCTTATAAACAATCTTCATAACAGGCTGTCTTCATAACTGATGCCAATTTAAGATGATCAAATTGCACGTAGTTATGAACCAAACGTGAACAACGCTGAGCGCGACGCAAAGCAATATTTCTTTTTGTGTAAGCCATTTACCAGTTCATAAATGTAACGATATCTTCATCAAATTGTAAGCTTTCTTCTGTAGTATTAGGTCTACCACAAACAAGATATTCCTAATTTCCCTCGAGAACCATTAAGAAATCACCAGTCTTGCACAACCTTGCGGCAAACTTTACACCTGTTCAGACACCTTCTGTGAATCTGCAAGGCTCTGCTTAAGGTTCTGAGAAATCATGTTAATTGGACATAGTTTTACTCTTTCAGTATAGTTTCATGATACTATTTCAAGTGTTTAACATAATTCATTTCTAAAGGTTTCCTTGTGTGTGACTCTTCTTTATATCATAGTTCGCATTTTACCAATAAAAAACTACATTATATTTCAGAATAATACCAGGGAGTGAACCACTCTTACAGCGTTTGTATTACTATATCGTAAATCTGAGTACCAGCTACCTTGCGCGGACGTTCGCTCTATTCACTGTGAATTAAGATGAGGTCTACATTTTGAGAAGGGGTCGAGTGTTACGAAACGTTTACGAAACAATACAATTCATCTGCAGTCTCGTATAATTGTGAAGCACGAGCTCTTGAAGTAATAACGCTTGCTGAAAGCCCCTGCTCGTGACAGAACATGATGCGCATCGTGCATGTTAGGAACCGCAGTTTATCAGAGGCCATGGCTATTATCACTCAGAATGAAGTCGCGGATTCGATTTCCGCTGCATCATCCGCATTTCGAATTGGGCGAAGTGCAAAACACTGGCGCGTGGACATTGAGGTGCCCGTTTAAGTATCCCAGGAAGTCAAATATTATTCATGCGCCCCTCATTATGGCAGTTGTCATAATGAAACCCCATGCTGTTGTTGAAGGTTAACACAGGAACTTTAATATTGCGCCTCTTTAAAAGTATTGCTTGAGGTTTTCGTATTGAAAATCTTTTTAAGGCAACCGGGATGACCTGGTGGCCAAGTAATGCATGGGGAAAAGTATAGAATTTCTTGAAGGGTATCAGGAACTCCAAACTGACTTACCAGATGTAGGAGATAAGCATGCGACGTGGCGAAACCTTCAGCCAATTTCTTGCACGTCATTTTCACCTGCAGTGCTGATCGTGGCTTGGGCGGCGTGGTAACTACGGTTAATGGCTCTTTTCGGAGCAAGTCCAAGGCAAGGTAAGTGCATCCACTGGCTTCTCAACCCGATATCGAGAATGATGAAAAGCTGTCGGTTGGCTTGGTTCATCGCAGTGGTGTCTCGACCTGTCCGTAGTGTGAGGCGTTGCCACGACGTCCAAACGAAGCCTGCGCGAGATTTTCTCTCGTGCTTAGGTTATGGCATCTCATGATGGCTACAGAGCACAAGAAAATGTGAGAGAGTGGAGTGCTTGCAGGAAGAGAATACAAAACTTTCTGAAGTAGCCAGAGGCTTTTTGTCTGGCGAAAAGAAGGAACGCCAAGCTTAGAGCACAAAACAAAGGATCAAATCGGAGCCCGTTTATACCTTCGAGCTGGTTCGTGAGCACGGCTTAATATTTGCAGAAGCCATTTGCAGCTTCTTGAATACTGCAATGTTAATGCATCAGAGAGTACAAAGAGTGATGTCGGGCATCAAATAGTGGTCTTGAGACGGTTCTAATTTTGATGAAGGGAGGCACACGCGCTGCAGAAGGGTTCCGCCAAGCTTCAGAAGCGCAATAACGATTGCACATAATTTTCTACTCATGTTACAATGATTCCACATTGGAGAAACGTGTCAGGATATTTTTTTTTTACTTACGTGCCCCATCATGATGCCTTTTGGGCCACAGACGCTGCCTTAGGTCCAAATGAAAAATCTGGGCGAGTAGTTGTTCACCATGAATGTATGATAAACAGGCTAGCAGCAATTCCAGTTCTTATTCCAAAAGGAATATCTAGCCTTTTCCATGCGTTAAATGTAAGAGGAAGAATGAGCAGTGCTCCAACAACTCCATCTGTCCCGTTAGGTTTCAGCTTGCAACTTTTCGAATCACGAACCCCGAAATTTGATCTTCGTCATCGCAAGACGGATGAGTCAATCAGTGTGTCAGTTGCCGGCTCCAGTGCTTGCATTGAATCGCCTGTTCAATACTTGTTGGCGAGATGGTACTCCGCGAATTCCACCATGGAACATTGCGCAAGGGCGCTTCTTTGCCTGATGCGTGTTATAATAGTGGCCCCCAGAACCCACACTAATTTCTACAGTGCCTTTGCATGTAATGAAATTGATCACTACGTCCAGTGCGCTAGTGAATTCTATCGAGTTAAACTCACGTCTTGCTTCAGGGCTGATTTTTATTTCGTTGCTTATAGAAGCTTTCGCGTTTTACGCTGCATAATCTCTTTGCGACAGGCTTGTGCATCCACGCGCATTCATTGGAACATATTAAACATGTAAGGTATCGCCCTCAACATGCACTGCGGTGCGCTCAAACATATAGTGATATCGCGAAGGGCGCTGTGATTCAACATTAATGGAAATCATAATTGATAAGGCTGTCGGCTTGTGATGTGAGACCTGTGAATTTGTCATGAATGTAATATATCTGAACATAATAAATATGTTTAATATGTCTCTGTCAAAGTGATACGTCAGAATGTCTTGCGAAATAATGCAATATACCTCGAGTATAAAATTTAGCACTGCGAACGACTAATACACAACAATACCGCTCACCATGATGCAGTTTTCAAGAAGTGCGTAACACATGGCTCTACGTTTCTCTGCAGTTAAAGTCACCTTTGATGCAATGTAAAACACTGTAAGTAAAGAAAAGGCAATTTTAGTGTTCAGAGGCCGGCACTCCAGCCTTCCGCCTCCGCTGATGCCTTAGCGAGAGTTAAGGGCCCCATCATCCACTAGATGCTGGAAATGCGCATGAACTCTTACTTACGCTAGCGAGGGTTCTTTAAAGCGCCTAGAATTAGGCGCATTAATTACCTCGCAAAGTTTTTCGCCCTTGTTTGCGGCCATGTCCAGAGTTGTCTTTTTTCTTCCTGCGATCATCAGAATATTCTTTTCTAAACGAGGAAACGCTTTTGCCTCGCAAAGCGACTATGCACGAGGAAAGGTAATTTATTAGTGGCTGTAGTTTTTATAGCATAGAGCGCTAACGTACAAGCGGCCAGCGTATGTATAGTTAGGGTAGCGATGACCACGGTTACTAAGGCTGTCTCACATAGTTTATACTGTATCGAAACCTGCACAAACACCATCGCATGACCTTATTACGCGCGCGCTATAAGCATCGAAAGATTATGCAAAGAAATTAGCCATACGTTTTACTGCTGTAGACAGCTGTAGTTGCGGTGACGCCATCGATGACATTCCTGGCGAGTGCCCTTGGTAGCACTGGTGAAGTATATTGCTGCAAAATTATACAAGATAGCTATTCTGCTACCTCGTCCTAATAAGTACCCAGATTGCGATTTGGCTTACAAGGCGTATTTGACAGTTGTGAATGAAGAAATGTTAATCATCACAATCCAATTTGTAGCAACAGGAATAAAAAAAACATTCTTGAAGTACACCGGGAAAAACGTCCTAATATCACTATATATTCTACACGAAGCTTCACGTGATCACTGTTATAAAATCCAGCCTATATTTGCAACCATTGCAGCCTAGATGCTACACAGCCAATCTGCATCACAGCCAAGCATAGATCGAGAAAACGTCAACGTCAATTCAGTTGTTATGTGTGCGGAACAACCGTACATCAGTTCCCACACAGTTTATCACACTGGGCCTTTTGTATGTGTAGTTTAGGGAGCGCTTGGGAAAAGTTGTCAATTTCTTAATGCGAAGCGTTACACACAATTAGGTTGCATGGTTCAGCAGCACAAAATACTTCTGTGAAACAGCCTTGCGCAATGAAACGAGTTTGCACCGATGCAATTAAAACAGCAAACGCGTCCTATATTGCCAGCGAGGAATGCAGAAATGCGAAAGCTTTTTGCAGTTGAACAGCTAGCTGAGAAGAGCACCTGATTTAAGGAAAAAAAAACGAATTTGCTTCCACATTACCCACTGAAAGTTTTTCGTGTAACGTTACTCCTGAGAAGAACTCTTTCACGCGGCCATCACTCGAGTTTATTATGCAAGCCACTGTACAGTGACAGCACTGATTATAGCAGACGGCAACTCACAGGTGTTTAAATATTTGAGTACCCCCATCAACTTCGCGACATGTTTCTTCCAGTATGGGCTCCATCGTTTCCAATCTGCCGAAGCACTTCCACCAAGATTTACCGTTTTATCTTCCAAGAGTGTTCGTGTGCAGGGCAAGGAGGATGCTGAGAGGTGCGGCGTAAGTGATTCATCAAATATTTAGAGCAAACAGCGAGTAAGGTGCCTCGGATCAGATGATTCCTAGCGAGAAGAAAAAACAGTGCCAAGAGAGTGGCCTCGGGTTCACAAATGGGAGACGATAGACGTCTCCTGAGAGCGAAAAGATTTTCATACGTTCACTTAGTGGAAGTGCGCCGAGAAAAGGATGCAAACTATGTGTTGCGTTACAGCTTTTAGGGGCTTGTCCGCACACAAGAAAACCCGCTCGGGCAGACAAGCTTTTAGCGTGCTTTGCACATAGCCCAATACATGCTGCATGCGAATAAAGACAGTTGCCACGCACGCGACTTAAGGCTAATGGTCTTTGCTCTCCTGCTTTCAACTTCGCTGCACTCGTTGAAGTTATCTTGCACACGATGTGTGCAACCTAAATCTACTGTCCAGATAATACTTTTTCGCTGTTTACAGAAAGAACCCCTTGGCAGCTTACCGTTTTGCTCTCTTACAAAACCCTCTCAAGTGACCTGCCAGAAAAAACAGTGGCAAGCAGCAGTACCAGAATTCGGAAGCCCCATATGCCTCCCATTGACCGGGTCAAGAAAAACGTCCCAATTACGTCAGGCCTATAATTAGCGCCAATTGCTCACCAGGAGGTGGACGACAGCGCGGGGGAGTCACACTCTTCTAATTTTGCCCTCCTCCTTCCCTTGCCCTTACAGTTCGTCTGATTCGAGCTGGTCACTCTCAGTCGCTCCTTGACACCCCGCCAATACGGATGGTTCCGAAGTTTCCCGTGGTTGCTCTTCCAGCGAAAGCGGAAATTGTCTACAAGGTTAAGGACAACGTGCACGGCACTCAACAATGCCTGCAACACGCATGAGCGGCTGAGTCAGCTGTGTTGAGCAGCCGTCAGCTGTCTCGTCGTGTCAGGCGGAACCGGTAGACTTTCAAACTGAGGGACGGGAAAGCGAAAGCGCGTTTGTTCATTTCACGCAATACAAAAAATATTATTGGATTAGTTACAAACACAGTGCAACAGCAAGCACAACTGACACATTTTAGTTTCTATGAGCTTATCACTCTTCCTGTTATGTTGTCCGCAGCCAGGGCGACGCGGCGGCATTCTAAAACAAAACTAGCGGCTGCTTCTCGAGAGTTGCCAGTATTACGCCAAGGACAATTGACACATAGATAGGTATTCCAAAATTTTCCAATTCAGCAAATAACAATTTTATCAATAAATTCTGCAATACGTTAGATGAAAAATGATGCATATCATCTGGGCTTGAAGCATTATGCGGGTACCTTTTAATTTCGAAATGTACATACATTGTTTTACCCTGCGTTGAACTAGCTTTTAAACGTTCTTTCTTTCCTAACATCGTAGACTGATAGTATAAGTGGCTAGAGGTATCTTGGAATCAAAGGCTCGCTGCTGCCGCTGTGCTTACTTTTTGATGTTTACTACACCAGTTACAAAACACTTCCGCTTTCGACCTTTGCAGGAGCACGCTATGTTTAGCGGGTAATGAAGGTAATACAACTTGCAATAGCTTCATGATACACCTACTGGACCTTCCAGCTGGCACCACCTTGCTAAGCAGTTAAACTGTAGTTTTATAATAAGTTACTCTTAAATTCACGAGAAAGCCACTGACAGGAACTCGACGCATGAAACGCATTGCATATATTTGAACACGTCAAAAATATGTGCCTTCAATAGCCGGGAAAAATGTCCTACTTCGCGACAATTTTAGGCGCCAAAAACTCGGTACCGGCAGTTTTCCGGGGTCGCGAACACGCTGCTGCCCAGCCCGTACAAAATAGGTCATACTGGCTAAAGCATCCAACGTGCACGATTGCCCATACTCCCTGTAAAGCGTGTATGTCAGTAGGGTGTCTGAGTTTGTGTTGCGAATACCGAAGCGAAAAGGGTGCCTTTCTTTTTCTTAATTCGATACGCGGTACAACCTGATCATTCGCATACAATACGCATGCAGCTGCCAGCCGACATTTAGTAACCAAGGTCAGGCGGTGAATATGTAGTGATCGCGAAAAATATGCCCGGCGGCTGTGTTGCTCAAGAATAAACAAGGCCGCCATGTTCTCAAGATGCCGTAAAGTTGCAGCTACACAAAGGTGTCCCAACTATCTTCCACCAAGATTTATTAATATGCAATCGCTACGAAGCTGGACAGAAGCAACGTAATGTTGTTTGCTGTCGCGTGGAGATTGCTTATTTTTTTCATTCTTCATTAGTCATTAATCAATCAACTTCTCAAATATTATAAATAAATGAAGAATGCAAATGACAAAATTTTAGAGCACCATGAAAAACACCTCTGTTGCTCAATACGTGCTCCATAAAGCGTTTTTCCGAGCATGAAAGAACCCCGCGAATACGAACAAGGTGCCTCGACGGCCAGTCGCGCGGCAATTTTGCGTATATTCGCGGGCTTCTTTCAAGCTCGGAAAAACACTTTTATGTAGCACGTATCAAGCAAAATAAAGCTGTATCGGTAGTTTTTCATGTTTCCGTACAATTTTGTCATTACCACTTTTCATCTAAATATACTATTTGAAAGATAATTAATTGATTAGGACTAATTATGCATTTGGGCGGGATGCAGAAAATAATCTGAGTATCTCCAAGCGACGGCCAACAACATTACCTTGGTCGTTGCTAGGCACGTGGCATATTTTGCATTTGCATGCGATAAAAAATGATTAACCCATCAAAATTCACTTGGAAATTTCATGCGTAAACACGACTATTTCTCACTAATAAAAGCTAATAAAAAATAAATACTAGTAAAAACGCACAACATGACTGCGTTTTGTACACATGGCTAAACGTGGCTAAATATCACTTGGCATCGTTCATAAATCTAAACTATACAAGCTACACAGTATTAAGATGGACCACAAATTCACTGCATTATTCGCCTAGCGACTGACTGTGGCTTTTGAAACAAATGAAATGTTGCTACATGAGGGCCAACGTATTCAGCAGATGGATGAGTGCTCGAATATCAATGACTTGCGGCGCTCCAATCAGCAATCAGCCATACCAAAAATAAGTTTCAAGCTCGTAATTTAAGCACTTCAATTTTAACACTTATTTGACGAAATACCACGCAGGCTATGTGCAGTCGCATGCAATATGACTTGCAATATGACTTGCAACACCGTTGTTCGTGGCCGAAGGGGCTCCAGGGCTGCGCATTGGTTCTGACATGCGACATAGTGGTTTAATAACTACCACTCATTGAATCTATGCTTAGGTATGGAACTTAGCCTGCGTCTGCGCAACCGTACAGTCTTGGAGCCCCTTCAACCACGGGCACCGGTGTTGCAGATGATATTGCACGGTACTGTACATTATGACGAGAATGCAACGCATGCTGCTCAAGTGCATGTTTCCGTCTCCTCACAAGTCAATTGAAATAATATTTAACGCATCGCACTGTTAAAGCAATCATGGCTTACGCAAACGAGAGAATTGGCAAGCAAAATCGCATGATTAATTATTACGCCAGAACAAAAACATTATCCCCTTTTTGAGGCACTCTTGCGTAAATTGCTAAACATCTGTACAACAATCTCTGCACTTCATTCTTTGGCATAGAGATACTTAAATACCACTTAAATGCGGGCATTCCGTCTTTAGGAAATTGAGGCTGGTCAGCGCTCGAATTACGTCTATTTAGCTAGAATTCCGTGTATCGTGCAGATACTGATATATCTGTTGCCCGAAAAATGTCACAGATGTCACTGTCTTTTGATAGAGATTTGTGCATAGTGCCTTAAAATTCTCGAGGAAAACAATGCGCAAAAGTGCAATGTATCTGTGGCAAGTTTTCTGCAAGGGTACTCCCGATAAAAAGGCTGCGATACAAAGGGTCCATGATACCTAGCGAAAAAGTTGTGGCGCACGTTCGTTGCCTCACGGCAAACATTATAGCTCATTGATGTGCACATGGTATCGCGCGAGAGATTCGGAGCACCTGAAAGTTCACATGCTATTGTGGAGCGCTTTGGAAAGGCAGCCCTGTTCTTCTCCCTCATTCTACCCTTTCTGCGGCGCCTGCATGCGGAGATGAGGATGGCATTCGCTTAGTATACGCCGGAGCTCCTTCCACATCAGACAACAAGCGTGCGACGCAATCAGCCTATATGTATAGACACCTTTACCACCGCGACAGATATGATGGTTCACCACTCCGTTCTCTACAGAATTCAGCAATGAAACAGTAAACGCTGCCCTAAACATTCTCAGAGCAAGAAATGTACGCGTTCAGGCGCGCCATTATTTCAATATAGCGAATAGCTTGAGGAGCCTTCGGCCATTCGTTTAAATCAAGTCAAGTCAATTTTATTTACAACATACACAAAGTACAGTGTTGAAGGCCACCCTGGCAAGAAAGCTGTAAACATACAGCTTGACGAGGCCAGGATGCCACTACCAAGCAACAGCAGCAGCGCATACATCCGCCATACAAGCAATGAGCTTTCGTAAGTAGCTTCATTAATGCAACACGTGGTATACATATGCACGTTGTATGTATATGTGCATATGCACAATCGATAACTATCGTCGACAGTTTCTGCACACGTATTAAACGTGCCCTGAAACACTTTTCAAACTAATCATATAATGACACCGCGGTCATTGTGTTGGCCTGCCAAGCCTTCACTAAGCGGACTAAGCTACGGTTCCTGTCATAAAAGGGCCACCCAGCACGTAATACCATTTAAGAGGGGCATTTGATAAATAAATAAATAAATAAATACATAAATAAATAAATAAATAAATGGATAAATTCGTGAAGCAAATCTCCTGCGGCAAAAATGTTACGATACCCTCAAGTAGAAGCGTATAGCAATTGAATCGATCAGTGGCTTTCTTTCTCATTTGATTTCCAATAGAGCGCGGGAAGCTGTACAGGGAAGACGGAAAGGGAGCGCAAAGGAGCAATATCCAGCTGCCCCCGTCCAAAAGTTGTACGCCTCGGTGACGATACGGCTCGTGGCAGCAGCCCCGGGCCGGATGCAGGATCCACAGTACGTTTTTCATGTCGGCGGCCACGCGCAGCGGACGCAGCGCAACGAAATTGCTGTGTTTGGCCCAGTAGTGCAAATGTGAAATGGCTTTTCTGTCGTTTTGAGACCGCACACTTATATATTATTCATTTCTTTAACTCAAACGAGCAATAATTGTATTAATGAGAATTCTCTCGCGAATAATTATTCAGCGAATAGCTGTCAGTTGAAATGGCTGCTTGCGATGACCTTGCCTGACTAGATTG